>NW_024395884.1:0-22973 GCF_016617805.1 Bactrocera tryoni | reverse complement strand
TTTATATTACTGATAAATGACAATATCTTGATTCGAAATTGATTTGTACTTGCACACATACTTATGTATCTGCAGGATAGATGCGTATGAAAGTTCTAAATGATATGATGTGTGATTTCATATATTATTATTGTAATATATTATGTTTTTAGGATATTACGATAATATTTCATATATGTACATATATATATGTAGCATATATACATGCATACGAAATTAGATAATATTATCAAAGATAAGAAATATTTAAAAAGTAGCTTTTATTTGGTCATTAACTACAAATATTACCTTGAAAATATCATAATTTAATAATAATATTATCAAGTTTGCATGAATTCATAAAAATTCGCAAAATGATATTCTTATCAATTGATATGATTACACGTAAACGTATAAAAATATAAGCAAAAGAGCAACATACATCTGTAATAGCAATGTATATTTCTGAGCATAATTTTCATTCAATGCTCAGCTCTGTTCACTCATTTCTCCTTCTCAGCGAAAAGTGGTGAAATCCACTAAGAGGATTTTGTTAGCTCTTGACAGTTCACACGCTGGTCCGCAATTGAAAGTGTAAACACAATGGCTACGACAGACTGCAAACTACATCTGTCAAATATTAAAATACACACGTTCTTATGGGCAGTGATATTTTGACAGCTGCACGACTACACGACTGCAGGCCGACAGTTGTCGTTCTCGCTAACTTCAATATCCTCCTATTTTTGCCAACGACAGTACGACGACAGTAGAGTTGACAGTAGAATGGAAGATAGAAAGAGGAGGTAGAGTGGTAATGCCACTAATATGTAAAATGTAAAATTATTCACAGCTCTAACAAACTTGATGTTATTTTACAAATAAAAGCATAAAATAGCTATATTATAGCTCTATTATATCATTTGTAATAACAATTGATAATTTAAAGCAAAAATATTGACCTATTTACTTATTTTTTGCATAAAAAATTTTACTTTGAACAAAATATTAAAATTTCATTGAAGTAAAAGGTATTAGTATGGCCACAACGAAATTGTGTACATACAAAATGGACAACTGCGTTGTTTTGTGTACATGCTGGCCATTGTGTTGTTGTTGCTTCTCAAAATGTACATGTAGTAAGATGAACAACGACGTTTTCAGTTCACTGTCGTGCCGCTGCAGTCTGTCGTAGCCATTGTGTTTACACTTTGAACCTTCTCTATGTTATACGTTCTCTGTTTTCAGTGTTAAATGATTAAAATAATAATTCCAATGTTAAGGAATGTACGCTTACAAATTCGCATGTTTACTATGCGCAAACGATGCTGCATATGATTTATAGGTCGGTATACATACAGCGCACGCTCGCTAATGTGCACACTCTATAGTTCGAACACCCCATAATGTGAACAGACTTTTTTATGCATTGACTACTCTATAATGTGAACAAACCCAAAAGGCTCTATAATATGAACAAAAGACGTCAAAGTATTTGAATGTAGTTTATGCAGATCTCAGCTTATTCTGAATTTGGAGAATCCCCTAATTGTAGAATAAGACTCTCATTTGTATTGCATGTAATGCGTAGAATACTTCAGTTGCAATTTTGTATTCGCGTGGAGTGTTTCGTTTTAGATTTTCTGTTAAAAATGAATTCTAAAAAACACCCCGTTTTTTGACATTGAAGCAAAAAGCTGATATTCTCGATTCTTTAAAAAGAGGCTCATCTATGACGTTTTTAGCAAAGAAATATAATGTTGCTAAATCAACAATTTGAGGAATCAAAGCAAAAAAACAAGTGATTTTAAAGTTCGTGAGCAACACATACTCGGGACCTGGACAAAGAAGAACTCTGCGTCCTTCAGAGCTGCCCAAAATGGAGAAAGCTCTTTATCATTGGATCATCAAAATGCGGAATAAAAACTGGCCAGTAAGTGCCTTAATGTTGAAAGAAAAGGCCAAAGTACTGCATGCACAAGTAAAGGAAAATGAATCTAACTTCAACGCTAGTGATGGATGGCTTCAAGGATTTAAAAAAAGGTACGGTATTCGACTGCTGCAAATATCAGGCGAAAAACTATCTTCGCTGCCTCAGCTCGTGGATCCATATAAGGAAAAACTTATGGCTAAAATGGCCGAACTGGAGCTGTGTAACGACCAGTTATATAATGCTGATGAGTCAGGCTTATTCTGGAAACTTCTACCAGAAAAAACGTACGTGTCCAGTATGGAAAAGAGAGCCTCAGGTTTTCAAGGAATGGTTTCATGAGTCCTTCGTTCCACAGGTGAGGATTTATTTTGTATTTTGTTAACTTTTTTCTTTTAAATTTGTTGTTTAGGTAACGTCATTTTTAAAGGAGAAAGGTTTTCCAATTAAAGTTCTACTCCTAATCGACAACGCTCCTTCTCACCCAAATGAAGCTCAGCTGACAACGGAGGATGGACAAATTTTGGCAATGTTTATGCCACCAAACGTTACTCCCCTCATCCAACCAATGGATCAAAATGCCATAAAGATCACAAAGTTGCATTACAGAAACAACCTTTTAGCCTCAATAGCAGCTACAAACTCCAATTTACTCGATACGATGAAAAAAATTACTTTACGAAGAGCTATAAATCTTTTGGATGCCGCTTGGAGTCGTGTCAGCGAAGTAACATTAGCTAATTGCTGGAAATATATTTTAAATTTTACCGCAGGTGATGACGATCCCGAAGATAGTGTTCCGCTCGCAGTTTTAAACGAAAAATGGGGAGCTGGACTTCGCGCCTTGATGAGCAATACCGCCGATCTCCTTAACAGTTTGAATGCTGAGGTTTGTTCGTTTTCGCAGAATCGCACAAAGATATGCAGGTTATTGAAAATGATTTTCTTATTAACCATTTCAGGCTGAATTAACGCTACCAGGCGTTCATGAATGGAACGAAGATATTGAAGATGATGATGCAAATGACGAGCATGAAGAAGAAGACGATTCCGATGAAGGCAGCGTATCGGAGGTAGAGGAGAAAATTAAGCGGACTGAAGCAGTTGAAATTTTCAACAAGGCGATAATGATGTAAATGTACTAAGACGTCTAAGAGAGAAAGCTGTGCTCCAACTTTTAGAAACACAGAAGATACAGAAAAAGATGACTGATTTTTTCAAATAAAACCTAGATTTTGTATAATATGTATTATGTAAAAATGTATATGTATGTAATGAAAACATGAATAAAATGTGAATTCCAATATATAAATACGTACTATTCTATTCTTTTGGAGCATTCCATAATGTGAACTCGATAATGTAAACTGCCTTGGTTTTAATTAGGTCAGATTATCGAGCGTGCGCTGTATGTGGGTTGGCAAAAAAATTTTGCGGTATCTTTATTGAATTTCTTTTTTTATTGAAATTGAAATGAATTTTTGATGACTCATACCCAGCTCTTGACCGATGCTACGGCTGCTACTATGCGGGTCTCATTCGACCAATTCAGCAATTTTATCACCATTTTCGACGACAGGCCTTCCGGAGCGTGGCGCATCTTCGACCACCTCTACACCAGAACGAAAACGTTGAAACCATCGTTGTGCGTTGGAAATGGAAACTGTATCGGGTCCATAAACTGCACAAATTTTATTGGCGGCTTGAGATGCATTTTTGCCTTTATCGTAGTAGTACTGTAAAATATGCATTATTTTCTCTTTATTTTGCTCCATGTTTGCTACGCTATAACTCACGAACGACTTAAAAGAAACGACAATCAATCAAACACGTGTTAGCGAGTGAAATGAGCTTTCCGAAAAGGTATAGCATGACTCGATGCGACGAATAAAACTAGAACTACGCGCTTTCAGCGCCAACTAGCGAAAATACCGCAAGACTTTTTTGACAGCCTATTATTTGTTATGAAAGCACATAAGTATGTACATATGTATATATTTTCAAATTGAGCTATTTTATAATGATTTCCAAAAAATCTTTGCAAATATTTATATATAATATATAATTCAATAAGATTTGTATTACTACCTAAATGTGCATTTTATATACATAGGTTTGGTACGACATACATACATATGTATGTACATACTTATGTATATGGGTGTTTCCATGAAATGGTCCAGCGTGACTTAAAATATCAAAACGCTCGCAGAATTTTTTTAGACACAGAAAATGGAAGAAAACTATTGATATTTTATTATGCAAAAAAAATTTCAGCTCATTATAATTTTAAAATAAAAAAAATTGTATGCAAAAATTATGATTCTTTTATTCACTTTAAAAGCTGTAGAATGTATTACTTTTAATCGCTGCTGACGAAAGAATTATATACATATGTAATATCGCAATTTGGTGTATAAGTAATTGATACAACTACAAATGAATATAAAAAAGAGAGAAAAGATCAAACTGCACATCGATAACGGTATTTTTTTTCAGTTCTATTTCGTATGTGACCTGCGTAATGCAATAGGACCACATGGTGCCATTATTCGCGCATTATCAGTTTAAGGGTTTTTTATTTAGTTTGTAAAGCAAGTTTAGTATTTGCTAAAAAAATTTATTAATACAAATAGCGTTCTACAAAAAGTAATTTTTTTTCTTAACTTTTGAAATTTGTCACGTGCGTAATGGTAAGTACGAAAAATTTAATGCTCTTTGATAAATATTATTTTACTTTTACAATACATAATACACCTAGATGTCACGTAATGCTAAAAATCAAAATCGGTGGAGGGAGAGGCTTAAGCAAGATGAAAATAAGCTTAAGGAACATAAAGGAAAACAAGCTGATAGAATGCGTGAATACCGGAAGAGAAAGGCATGCGAGGAAATAAATAATAAAAAGAAATAGAGATCGCGTTCGACAACAAAAGTGTAGAGCAATGAACAAAAATTCAAATAGCCAATTCAAAAGTGGTTACAAGTGTAAACAAACACCAGCCAAAGCTATAAAGAAGGTAGAGAGGGCGTTACCAATGAACGCAATAAAGAGAGATGAAGTTCTTCAAGCATTATATAAAAAGTATCCCAAGCTCTCGAATAATGAAACTGAGACACCAGTATGTTCAAATGATAATATGCCGGAAAACATTAACGCAGTCCACGAGTTTTATATCCGAGATGACATAAGTGTTCAAGCTACCGGCCGGAAGGATACTTTAATCTGCAATAAGCTAGTAGTTGCAAAGCGTTTTATGATTGTATCTGTATCAGAAGCTTATCAACTGTACAGAAGCGAGGTCACTTCAGAATATCTTTGTAAATCCCAATTTTTTCACCATCGACCCAAAAACGTTAAATTAATGGAGAAACTTCCGCATGTGTGTATGTAAATATTATGCGAACTTCGCATTTTTGCTAGAGGGATGTCATAAAGCTATGCCTCAGTTTCCATCTCATTTTGATTCTTTTTTAAAATTAACATGCTGCAATGTATTGAACGAAAAGTGCATGATTAGTGACTGTGATAAATGTATACGGGATCTAAAACATGATTTGGTGTCTATATATTTTCTTTCCAAAATGGAAGAAAATGTTAATTGGAGCTATTGGGGGAAAGTTAATGATCGTTTAACATTAAGCTATACCATAGCGCCATTATCGGATTTGTTACATGAACTGGAAATTCAACTGCCAGCTTTTAAACTTCATTATTTTATAAAGCGCGCTCAGCAAATATATTTTAAGGACAAAAAGAATAATTTACGTGATGATGAATTAATTTTGCAAATCGATTTTGCAGAAAACTATCGATTGATCAATCATAATGAGGTCCAAGAAGCTCACTTTAGCTACCAGCAAGTTACTATTTTCACTTGCGTTGCATGGATGCGAGATCAAACTGAATCTTTCGCTGTCATTAGTGACAAACTTACCCACAACAAATTTGACGTCTATTGTTTCCTTACAAAAATTGTGCACAAAATTTAAAGTCAATTCGAATAAATTTCTATATCTTCTATTTATTGTATCTGCTTTTTCTTAAAGCCTAACAATAAGTAATAAAATCTTAAATCTATTTAAAAACTAGACAGACTCAAGAAAAATTGAGCTGTTTTGGTGATTCGTCGCTCTTTAATACGGCGGCTCTCTTCTTTTAAGTCGTGTTTGATCGCAGGAATGTACCAAAGCATTAGCCAAAGGGTTTGGGTGATCTCGGAGTTTAGATACATACATATTTGTTTAATTCTGCTGTCTTCTACTTCTTTTTTCACCATAGGAATACCAAGATCTCTATGGATATTTTCGTTACGCATGTACCATGGTGAACACGTGATTGTTCTAAGCATTTTTGATTGGAACCTTTGTATTTGATCAATATTAGTTGCACAGGTCGTACCCCACAGTTGAATGCCATACATCCAAATCGGCTTTATGACCGCATTATATAAAAAACTTTGTTGTCTAGGCTAATTTAAATTTGCAGCTCTAATCTTCATACATGTTATTTTACTAGAGATATGTTTTCTCCACGTGAGCCTTCTATCTAGGTGAATACCAAGATATGTTACTTCGTTCGCTTGTGGTACTAAAATATTGTTTATTATGTCGTTGGTCTTAGCCAGAGAACGTATATTATAGACAGAGAACGTCTATCATAGAGAAGGTTCACGGCGCGAAGAGCGTGGAATAAAAATTATGCTCAAAACTATATATTCCTGTTACAGACGTACATATGTTCGCTCTTTCGCTTATACATATTTTTATACGTTTATATGTAAACATGTGTATTCGTATGAATTCTTTTTGTGCATATTAATGAATACATGTGCAATTGAATACATTTGAATTAGATTACTTTTTCAAAGCAATATTCTTAGTTAATGTGGAAATAAAGCCTATTTTTAAAATAATTTTTTGTATTTGATATATTCATACTTATGTGTACACTTCATTTGTATATATGTACATATATAACAAACTATCATAATATATTAAAAAAATTATATATATTATAATAGTGATAAATGTAAATAAATCGTATATTTTATAATTCAAAACTTATATTCACATGTATCATGACCATATGTGTTTATGTTCGCTTTCGCGAATTCAAATCATATTATCAAAGTGTAAACACAATGACTGCGACAGACTGCAGCAGCACGACAGTGAACTGAAAACGTCGTTGTTCATCTTACTACATGTACATTTTGAGAAGCAACAACAACACAATGGCCGGCATGTACACAAAACAACGCAGTTGTCCATTTTGTATGTACACAATTTCGTTGTGGCCATACTAATTCCTTTCACTTCAATGAAATTTTAATATGTATTTTGTTCAAAGTGAAATTTTTTATGCAAAAAATAAGTAAATAGGTCAATATTTCTGCTTTAAATTATCAATTGTTATTACAAATGATATAATAGAGCTATAATATTTATGCTTTTATTTGTAAAATAACGTCAAGTTTGTTAGAGCTGTGAATAATTTTACATTTTACATATTAGTGGCATCACCACTCTACCTCCTCTTTCTATCTTCCATTCTACTGTCAACTCTACGGTCGTCCTACTGTCGTTGGCAAAAATAGGAGGATATTGAAGTTACCGAGAACGACAACTGTCGGCCTGCAGTCGTGTAGTCGTGCAGCTGTCAAAATAACACTGCCCTTAAGAACGTGTGTATTTTAATATTTGACAGATGTAGTTTGCAGTCTGTCGCCGTCTATGTGTTTACACTTTCACTTATCAATAATAACATGTGCGCGCTGCTCATATCAGAGTTCGCAAATACTCATCACTGAGGAGCAATAAATTTTGATTTCCTCAATTGTGAGTTCAAAGGAAAGAGTGCTCTTCTAGAATATTTCTCTTTAATACTTATCTTATCTTTTCGCTCTAATATTTTCTGCATACGTACGTGCTCCTCAAAATAATACTCCTCACAAGAGCGCTAAGTTTCTTTTTCTCATCTCAGGTTTCAGCACTCAGTATTTTGTATCGCTGATAAAGTCAGTTATGCAGCAGAGAGTGCACTTGAGCAATTCCTTATTCTCTTAGAGAGTATGTATATTTATAAATTTATGTTAAAGTTTAATTGTTGTTGGTGTAAATATTAACAGTTTTGGGTACATGCATGATTAACCGTTAATTTAAGTTGTATTGTGAGTAGGTAATTAATCAGGAAGACGATGCAAAAATACTGTTCTCTAAGTGAATTTCTCTATACAATGATTGTTTTTTTTTTTGTCATCGGTTTTTCCATACTCGGTATTTTTTCAATTGTCATTTTGGATTAAGACGCATTGCAGTTTTGTTAGCTTAAAATTTTATAAGTTAAAAATGGGCAGCTTTAGCCAAATTAGCCGAAGTAGTTCTATCTGTTCCATGTAGTCAGACTTCAGTGGAACGTGCCTTTAGTGCTCTTTCGTTAATTTTAACTAAGCATCGTTCCAGGCTCAACGCACAAAATATCAATAATTTGCTTTTGATAAGGTTAAATGAAGAACTTTTTAATAATATGAATTTTTCTTAAGGTAATTTTTCATCAAAAAATTATCAACTTTATTTATTGAATTATTTGTGTTCTTTTTTTATTGAAATATATACATGTTTTGTTTGTTTTAATAAATAAGTACTTACTTAGCGCGTTGTATGTACAAATACGGAAAATAACTAAATAAAAATTTCAGTGTCTATTCTTTATTTGTAAACTAGCTGACCCCGCAACCGTTGTCCTGCGTGAAATTATGTGTTTTGAAATGAAAAAAAGTTGAAATTATGTTGTGTCGAAGATGATTTATTTTCGATTTTTTACATTTCTTTTAATGTAGCGCAGCTTAATAAACATAATTTTTTGATTTCTGTTCTGGTGCGTAAATATACAGAGAAGATGCGTTTCCAACTCGTCAACACGCCACATATGTATATCTGGCCGTGTGAAAAACAGCATTTCCCGATTTCCTTGTGTACTGTTGATTGTCAACGCAAAGGCAATTTTCCCTGGAAATTGAATACGTTCGAAGGCTGTCCCTTGTATTCGATAACTGCGTCATAATCAGTCGGGTTCCATTACTCAGTTTCGGCGCATGAAGATTGTGAAACATAATAATGACAGATCCAACTTTGAGACGCAAATGATCCTGGGGCATACCAAGCCTCTCCAAAGAATTTGGAAAGTCCACTGGATAATTTACGGTTTCGTCTTCCTTGTCAAGACGATCGATCGATTTATATGAGCGCAAACCTCCCGGAATTTGACTTTGAATCTTCCAGTTTAAGTCATTAACATCGGTATTTTTGGCAGCTAAAATTGCGCGTGCACTCAAGCAAGTATTTATGATAATTTGGCGAATGTTCGGACAAACATTCGTGATGAGTTCATCTTCCGTTGAAGTGAATTGACAAAAGGGAGGTGAAATTGATATCAAACCACTGGAAGTATCAACCGAAATTTGCCCATTTCCAATTCTTAGCGAATACAATGTAAAATGTCATCGGCAATGTCATTTTTTCGTATCCCATAATTAACGCGAATTTGAAGGCTGATATGTCAAAATGATCTTCGCGAAAAGTATGCGAACTTCAGTGGCATGCGAAGTAACTCTTGCATTGTCCTTCGTCTCTTTCCATTGATTATCATGTTCCAGCAAATGCAACTGCTGGCATGCTTCTCAAAAAGTTGCACACACTGTACCATTCACAATACGCGATGACTTAAATGAAGTTGAACCGCGAGACGCAAAACAGTCGGAAAACTTTCATGAATTGCAAAAGTAAATATCCTACAAAGCGCTTTATTGCAGTTCACATATCGACCCATTTGATACTGCTGATCTCATATCGTTCAAGGCCAATAACCGCTATGTTGCTTTCTTTGGTGACGTACTTGCAAACGTATTTGATCGATTACACCAATCTGCAATATTCAACATTGACATGAGTTTTGAATGTGAATTAAACAAAGGGGGCGAATATGGTACGACCCATGTGTTGTCAACTTCGATGTGTTGTTAACGTCGATATTCACGCCTCTAAATGCTAAATGTTCTACCATTGTCGTCTGGTGAGTGACGCCGATACAGTTAATATCCATCATTTCCCATTCCCGTTTCCGAAAGAAAACCACATGAGTAGTGTTCCGTGCATTTATTGTCAAACATACAAACCAAAGTGGGATTGTAAGGTTCGCTAGGTCCATGAACCATATTGGTTTTCACTACTTCGTATAATTCTGGATCTATCTCTGAATCAGGAATTTCCGCTGAAACGATTTCATCAATTTGATCTGATGTAATCACCATCCGCATCCAAAGAAGAATGTGTGCGTGCGGCAAACCTCTTTTTTGCTACTCAAGAGAATACATTCAGCATCTAACAGCACCATATATACCATAGGTTGCTTCAAGATAAAGACCGTCAAACATCGCAGCTATTGTTTAAAAATTCGTGCTGTGATATCGTTACGATCGCTAGCTGATTGACCGCGATCCATAATTCCGCTCGTATGTCATCGCATTTTGGGAGTACTCCTTGCCATTCCTTGGGCTGCCATACGTTGATGGCAAAAAGAACGCCGACCAATATTAGCGCGACCTCTTCGTGGCTTCGTAACAAATTTCAATCTGTAATTGATCACTTCGTCTGAAACACACATAAAGTTTTCACTGCATAATTTTCAATAATTTTTCCTTTGCATGGAAAATGTTACTTTTTGGAATTGTCCAATTTTCCGACTTCTCCTCATGAAAAGTATAAGGTATTTTGTTTCTAAACCTTTCCCGATCCACAACAAACAACCTTTAAAAATTTCATCAAGGTTGGTTCAACCGTTCTCTTAGTGTTACTAACAAACAAACATTCATTTTTATATAACGTTTATATGAGGAAAAGGAAAGAGCTGTTTTTAGGGGGTTTCCGGAAATTATTCGAATTTTTATCCCCGTAAAAACCATCTTTGAACTTCAACGAACATTTAAGAAAAAGAATTGGCCAAATTGGTCCAGGCGTTATTGAGTTATGCACCTACATACAGTTTGACGATTCAATTTTATTCATATAGATACATATGTATATGCTTTTGCTTTTTTTTCTTTAAATAAGAGACAATACTAATGAAAAGTAAATAAGATGAGTTTTATTTTTCGCATCACTTGAACACTCAGAGCGATAAAAATAAAGATGATGCGTTAGGCAAATAGTTATCTTTTAAAAATGCTCGCTCATGCTAATATATGAGTGAGCCAAATACGTGAGGAGTTTTTTGTGATGAGAATGTTAGTTAAGCTTGCGCTCCTGAGTATTCGAAATGATGTTCTCTTGCGGAAAATTACTCATCAGAGCAAGAGCGTATTTTGATGGTTTTACGAACTCTGGCTCATATGTACATAGATAAATATGTGCGTATGACATTGGCACAAATAACGCATACACAAACCTACATACTTGTATACATACATACATATGCGTACACATGCAAATATGTCACCCCCAAAAACTACAAACATTGCTTTACAAAAACAACAATCGTTTGAAATAGCACCATACATACTTATATGCGTTCATGTGTCAACCGCAAAAATTAAAAAATTTTGTTCTACAAAAACAACAAATGTCTTAAATAGCATCAGCGGCGTCACAAGTCAATATGGCAGCCAAATGTAGCAAATCTTACAGCAGGAACAATTTCATTCATGAACGCAAGCGCACTTTCAACAAGCAAACTCGCTTCATTCATTAAAGCGACCACCTTCACATCTCCCCGAACAAGCCTTTTCCCACAAGCGTCTTTTCGCGACGATGGCAAAAGCTAAAAATCATAAATTGAACAATTTCTGACATTTGTTTGAGGATGAAAAAGCGACAATCCTGCAAATATAAGTATTCAAATATATTATAATAAAATTGACAACAAAGTTTATTTGTTGATTTTCAAGTCAAGAAATGTGTCAAAGAAAATATTCAATATTCCTCTGATTTATGTGTACAGTGGATCCCGGTGAAGTAGTACTCCGCTTAAATGAAAATCATACCTCTTAACTGCCTATATCTTGCTGCATCTCACGGTTGGTTTTTGAAATACATAGAAATTATTGTTTTAAGTACAACTCGTTAAGTATCCGCACTCGCTTATGTGCCATATTATATTTTTATTTTTAACAAACCACAAAAATCTGTATCTTTGATTGTGGCATATAACCGGGATTGGCTGTATTTGTCAAGGAATACAAAAAATAGTTTTACGCGGCTTTCAAAAATCTGCGTCGATATGTATGCAAGCTCATACAGAAACATACATATTTACGCTGGTTTGTTAGATAAGCTGTTACAGCGGCAAGGGAACCAGTGGCAATTGGCGATCGTTGGTTTGTGTTTTCGGCACTGCTCGGATTTTCTACCACCAATACAATGTTGTGATGCTTTGTTGTCGCGTAGTCCGTTGACAAAACGTGAGCTTCGGCAGTTGGATGTCCGTGTCAACGTAGATTTCGCATGAAGCATTGAGTGTACATACATATTTACATACATATGCACATATGTTGCATGTAGACAAATTTACAAACATTATGCGTATGGTCTGTCATATTTGTTTACATGCACGCATACATACATTATATACATGTTAACATGGCAAATGTTAACAATTACTAAATAAGTAATAACACATAATAAGCAATAATGAGCAAATCATAGCGGAAATGCATCTTTAGTTGCGCAACATTTCCCACAGTAAAAGCCAGACGCTTTCATCAGCATAAAAGCTCATTTTTCGGCGTGAAGCGGAAATCCAACACGCGCAACCGAAATAAGCCAATTCGGAGAATCGGCAACAAAGTCAGCAGTTGGCCGGTGCAACGTAGCTTAGGTTTTAAGTAAATTAATTCTTAAGTTTAGTCTTAGTCTTAGCTCTGTAATGAAACGAGCAATAAATAAAAATTTTTTTTAAAAAGAAATTACATCAAATTTCTTAACTGGCGCCCAACGTGGGGCCTTCGCTAGTCGCGTTTCGTATCAATACAATTCGCGGGTGTATCCACAAGTCTTGGTTAAAAAGTTTGTGCTGTCGTGATACTCAGCGGCTACCATTAGAAGACAAGGATAATACTTACCACCCCATAGACGGTGAAGGCTTGGGCTAGGACTCAACAGAAGTGCAGGAAAAGAGGCCCCCTAGTCGCCAATAGCAAACGGGAAACGCAAGACGTTAGCCGCCTGCCCAGGAGAATGTTCCTGCTACTAGAGTAAGAATTAATTTTAAGAATCAATATTAAGATATAAACATATGTAAAAGAACTTTTTAAAATATAAAAAGTGAAAATGTTTAATGTTTAATGTGAAAAAAAACTATGTTTAAGAAATCTTTAATGCAAAGGTGAACACAATTTAAGAATAGTGACATAATTTAAGAAAGAGAGCGTAATTCAGAAAAAATAATTGAACTAGACGAGAAAATATTATATCGAAAAGCTAACTAAAAGTGAAAAATTTAGAAAGAAAAGTTTTAACTCAAAACAAAATAAGCTAGGGATAAATTAAATTTTTAAAATAAAAAAGTGAATAATAGAAATATATCAATCATGCCAGTTAATCCTGCCAACCTCGTTCGGCCACCAATACTTAATGCACCCCAAGGGCCACCAGCACCTTGTGGTCAGCCTCTTGCCTCTTCTAATTCATTCTCTATGGATGAGTTAACTTCCGTAATCACAGGAATTGTGAACAATGTCTTAAGGACTGAAGGGCGAAACATGGTTCAAGCCGCCCTTAACCCAAATTCCAACTTTTCAAATTTCACGGACATTACCATAGACTCAAGACTACCCGGAAATATCTCTGAATTAGACAAAATACCAGATGTGGTACGATGTCTTCGGGAGTTCTCCGGAAATCCGGGAGAATTCACATCTTGGAGGAAAAGCGTGGACAGGATCCTCCAGATATATGAGCCTCAAAGAGGTACCCCAAAATATTATGGCATCCTCAATGTCATTAGAAACAAAATCGTGGGCAATGCCGACATTGCCTTGGAGTCCTATAACACTCCACTGGATTGGAAGGCGATCTCCAGTTGCCTAACATTGCATTACGCGGATAAACGCGACCTTGGTACCCTTGAGTACCAAATGACCTCTCTCGTACAGGGTAGCAATACAATTCAAGAATTTTACCAAAAGGTATATTCTCATCTCTCACTAATTCTGAACAAACTGGGATGCATGGAAGTCGGCGCAGAAGCCATGCACCTTCTAACTCGTACGTATAGGGATAAAGCCTAGACACGTTCGTTCGCGGACTCAAAGGAGATCTACCGAGACTCCTTGGAATGAGGGAACCAACAGATCTCCCTCAGGCACTCCACTTGTGTCTCAAACTAGAGAATCAAACCTTCAGGTCACATTATGCCTTGAGCAATAATAACAATATCAGCAGGAAACCACAAGAGTTTCGTCCACCACTACCTCCCAAAAGGATAAACAATGAGTTTTACCCCGAATTGGCATACTTGCCCCAACCAAGGTTGTACGCAGCCACTCCACATAGACCACCGCAAATGAACTATCAAGTTCAACGCCAGCAACAGGCGCCCCAATATGCACAACAGCATTACAATCCACCACCACGTCCTTTGCATAAGCCACAGCCACGTCCAGAACCAATGGACATTGACCCATCACTGCGAACTAGGAATATTAATTATATGAATAGGCCACGTAATAATGACCCTATTAACAAAAGACCTCCTCCTGGCAACCCTCCAGCTCCTGTGCCCCTAATAAAATCCAAAGGAATTTCCATATAGATTCCGAACAACCCCAAGCTTACTATCCTACCACAACAATTGACAAGCAGACGAACGACAACTCTAGCCATTACGATGACGAATGTTACAGAGACAGAAATGATGAAGGTCAGGACGATAGCTACATAGACACGACTGATTTACATTTTTTTAGAATGAGTCACTCTTCGCTGCCCTATGTTGAATGCAGGCTGAAGAGTGGAGATATTGTGAAAATTTTAGTAGATACAGGATCTACGAAAAACTATATACGATCCTCTATCGTGCCCAATCCAATAAATAACGAAAGCATTTTTTTTGCGAAATCCATAGCAGGAGACATCGAAATCAAACAGCATACCTTTCTAAACCTATTTAACTCAGACAAAAAACTGAAATTCTACCTCCTCCCAACTCTGACATCATTCCATGGTATTATTGGGAATGATAGCCTTAAGGAGCTTGACGCAGTCATCCACGTAAAGAATAACTTCATGGAGTTAGAAGGCAATACCAAAATTAAAATCAAGCAGCTAGCTTCAAGATCTGTTAACAAAATACATATTAAGGAAGATAACTTGTCACAAAAACATCAGAAGGAAATTAATAATTTAGTCGAAAATTTTTCTAATCTCTTTACGGAACCAAACGATAAACTTACCTATACCACTAAGGTTATAGGAGAAATCAGAACGCCTCCCGAACCAATTAACGCCTTGTCAGTAACCCAGCATAGTGACGAGAGCTCATCCGATAACTTAATTTGGCATGTAGAATCCCCAATTAACGTTTTCAAAACCAAATCTTCCTAAATTCAGGCCCAATTTCTACCTATCAATTCAAGATAGTATTCCCCACATACCATAGACACGTCATTGAAGAACCGGAATATAACTCAGAAACATTAATAAATCTCCTAAAAGGTACCTAAACCCCTCCATAATAAATTGCATCAAAACCGACGAAAGAACTATGGGTAAAATTCAAGAAATATACCCGATCCACTTTAGTAACTATAAAACCAGGTTTTCTCAACTCCAAGTCCAGGATGTGACAGACGAACAACAACAAGAAGAAATAATCATAAATACCCATAAAAGAGCACATAGGAATTCTCGTGAAAACAAACTTCAAATTTTAGAAAATTACTATTTTCCCTCCATGACCAAAACAATAAAAAATTATTCAGCAATGCTCAGTTTGCAAAGAAAATAAGTACGACCGCCACCCTACCAAACCAAAACTAGGAGAAACCCTATTCCACAATTTCCAGGACAAATCTTACATATTGATATTTACATAACTGAACGAAATTTCGTCCTTACAGCCATAGACAAATTTTCAAAGTATGCCCAAACCAAAATCCTTCGCTCCAGAGCCGTAGAACACGTTAAGGAACCTCTCCGCGAACTACTGTTTCAATTTGGCGTACCAGAAACGGTAGTTATAGACAATGAAACGTCTTTGAATTCAGCTTCCATTCGATTTTTATTGGAAGATACCCTAAATATACAAATTTTTAAAACACCACCTTATGCAAGTTCCGTAAATGGTCAAGTAGAGCGATTTCACTCGACCCTCACAGAAATAATGCGCTGTTTAAAAGCAGAGCGAAGTTTCACCTCATTCGCCGAACTCCTTGATAACTCCGTCTACGAGTACAATTTTTCAGTCCACTCCTCCACAAAGAAAAAACCAATAGAGGTATTTTTCGGGAGAAGAATCTCCACAGACCCAAGCCAATTTGAAAGAGCTAGGGAAGAAATTATCTCGGAACTAAAAATAGACAACTAAAAGATCTTTTCTACCATAATAAAGCCCGTCATCCAATTAAAACACATAACCCTGGAGAAACAATTTACGTTAGGATAAACAAACGACTAGGAACCAAAATATCTCCAAAATTTAGAAAAGAAATAGTAAAGGAAGACAAAAATTCCACCGTTTTGACAGAATCAGGAAAAGTAGTTCATAAACGCAATATAAAAAATCAAAACTAAAATTTCTGTTTCCAGAC
This sequence comes from Bactrocera tryoni, assembly GCF_016617805.1. NCBI lineage: Eukaryota > Metazoa > Arthropoda > Insecta > Diptera > Tephritidae > Bactrocera > Bactrocera tryoni. The sequence goes on along the minus strand of NW_024395884.1, from coordinate 6,260 downwards.
TTCTCCTTATTTACCCAATATTCGCATCAATAGACATTTATGACTACTCCACGGCACAAATAGTTACGATAAATGACGGACTAGTAAAAATCCAGAATGGAGACTTCAGACTAATACACATAATCGACCTCAACAAGTACGAACAATTTCTGACGGACATGTACAGATTCACCTCTTCGGACATACCCAAGGACACAATCCTTTATCCCATCCTAAAACACGAATTAACCCAATCTCTTCAAATTTTAGATACAATAAAACCTGTCGAAAGAAGACAGAAAAGATCCATAGATAGTTTAGGAACGGCTTGGAAATTCATAGCCGGAAGCCCCGATCACGAAGATCTGGATGTAATAACCAAAAATCTTAATGATATCAATAATAATAATAATAAACAAGTACTAATTAACAATATTTTTAACGAAAAAATTAATAACATTAGCATGATAGTAAATAATCTTCTTAATAACATAAGGAAAGATACTTATATAGAAAACGAAACTATTATAAATTTGCGAAATCGAATACGACTAATAAAAGAAGAGTTGATTAACATTAAATACGCCATACAGTGGGCAAAGAAAGACATTTTAAATACATTATTGTTAAATAAAAATGAAATCGAAATTGCGTTAGAAAATTTAGAAAATGACGAAATACCTTTCAAAATGCTGAAGAAGCACTAGAAATATCAAATATAAATGTAATTAGTCAAAATATGACAATATTTTACTTGGTAAAAATACCATTAACTATTAAGGAAAATTTTCAAAAAATGATTATAAGACCAGTTGTTAAGCAAAACAAAATTATAATTAATGTCGAATTTGATAAAATATTAAAGGGTACAAAAGATACCTATGGAATTAAAGAAGTATGTAATAATTATAAGAAAATTGAAATTTGTAAGCAAACTCAACTAGTAAATATAAGTAATAGTAGTTGTATACCTAGAGTAGTAAATAGCCTAAATTCATCTTGCACTTTAACAAACGGCCAACATATCCAACAAATCGAAGAAGTAAAACCCGGCACCATATTACTTAATGGCTTTCAAGGGATAATAGATGCTGACGGAATACAGAAAAATTTATCAGGGACACACCTTATTAATTTTCATAACTCAACGTTAAAAATAAATCATCAATTTTACATTAATTACGATTTGGTTCCACTGCCGGCAATCCCAGCAGCCCTGCAACCAGCACCAATCGAAAGAAATCGAATTGAATTACTTTCTCTCCAGGCCTTAAAGGAGTTTCACATTGATAACATACGAAGAATAAATCTTCTGAAGACAGCAACGATATCCAATAGCTCCCTTTCACTTGGAGCCGTTGCAACTATAATTCTCGGTATGATATTTTTTCGAAAATTCTGGAAAAAGCACCAAAACAGAATAATCATATCTTCAAGCCTGGACCTTAACCAGATGCCCCCAGCGAATATTGATCTTAAGGAGATCAAAGATCTTTCCAATGATCAAAATACTTACATCAATTTTAACAACCTCCCCTATTTTTGATAGGCTCTCGGGACGATCGCTTTTAAGAGGGGAAGTGTTAACATGGCAAATGTTAACAATTACTAAATAAGTAATAACACATAATCAGCAATAATTAGCAAATCATAGCGGAAATGCATCTTTAGTTGCACAACATTTCCCACAGTAAAAGCCAGACGCTTTCATCAGCATAAAAGCTCATTTTTCGGCGTGAAGCGGAAATCCAACACGCGCAACCGAAATAAGCCAATTCGGAGAATCGGCAACAAAGTCAGCAGTTGGCCGGTGCAACGTAGCTTAGGTTTTAAGTAAATTAATTCTTAAGTTTAGTCTTAGCTCTGTAATGAAACGAACAAGTAATAAATAAAATTTTTTTTAAAAAGAAATTAACATCAAATTTCTTAACTTACATATGAGCACATGTGCGACCGCTTGATCTGTTAAGAACTTTTAATGTAAATGTGTAAATTTAAAACTAATCATCATAAATCTATTTATATTAATTATTTTGGTGTATTATTACCCATACACATTACCTTACTATATTATAGATTTTTAATGATTTTATGGAATCATCATGAAATACATAGTCAAATGTTAACATACATACATACATATGTACATACTTATTTACTAAGTATGTATGTATATGCTTTGATACCAAATACTTATAAGCGGATCATACATATATATATGTATAAATTATATGCCGAGTCGGTTGCGCATAGAAAATAAACGAATCTGTAGGAGTAAATTTGTTTACATTGGAATTAGCATTATTTTTCTCACTTAACACTGAAAATGCTCAATTCTGCTATTATATTTGTGGTGAAACACGCTTATAATTGGTCTGTGGTGAGACTCCTCCATCTCTGCCGAGTACCCCTTCGAAAAGTTACGATATCTGAAACATGAACCTTCTCTATGATAAACGTTCTCTGTTATAGAGAAGGTTTACGATGTCGAGAATTTAGGGATATTTCAATTTTGGGATATTTACTGTTTTGGATGAGTGCATTTCACCACAGAAAATTATTAGCGCATTTCACCACTTAACACCAGGGGACACGAAAATAGCAGAATTGAGCATTTTCAGTGTTAAATGAGAAAAATAATCCTAATTCCAATGTTAAGGAATGTACGTTAACAGATTCCCTTTTTTACTATGCGCAAACGATGCTGCATATAATTTATAGATCGGTATACATATGTACATATATTTGTTATGAAAGCACATAAGTGTGTACAACATACATATGTATATATTTTAAGATTGAGCTTTTTTATGATGAATTCCATAAAATCTTTGCAAATATATAATTCAATAAGATTTGTAGTACTACCTAAATATGCCTTTTATATAGGTTTGGTACGACATACATAAATACATATGTATATTTATATACTTAATAAATATTTGCTTTGGTCATTAAACTTTTCGATATCATGTTAAAAGATCAAGCGGTCGCACATTTGTCCATATATAATTATGTGTGCATGTAAACCAGTGGTCGGCAAGTGCCGAGTGCACGCATACAAAAATAATCTTGCTTGTGTATGTGGCAAAAATACTCATTGCCGCTGCCAAATTGTACACCCAAAAAATTTTGCGCGCAAATAATATATATTTTTTTGAAAATTTCACAGAACACTTTAAAAATAACTGAGAAGTATTAGATATTACAAAATAAAAAATATCAGAACTGCTTTTCGAAAATTTGAAAAATCATTCCCTTGTAAGGGATAGAAGTCTGAAAAAATGTTAAACGTATTTTGAATAATATTGGAATAATGCGCAAAGCTAATTCGGTTCACCGTGCAGTGCTAGCGCACCGTAAAGTGACGTGATAGGTCGCGTGGATTATATAAGTATGTACATATGTCATTTTCAAGCTTAAAAATAAAACACAGTAATTCACATATTTGCTTACTTCTTTGTTTATTGTTTACTTCAGGTATTTTTCATTATAACTAAGAAATTGTGTCGAACAAATGTAAATGCAAGGCTCACCTCTTTCAGCCTTCCATTTTATCATTGCTTTCGATGATATTAGTAGGATGATAAAAAATTACATAGGGGTTGAGCACCAGATCTATGCTGACGATGTTCTAATCTACACAAAAGTCTCTACCGTAATTTAGCTCAATCCTTATTTATTAATATACTCGCCAGAATTGAGACTTGGTCACTGGAGTCTGGTGCTTCACTTTCCTTAGACAAAACACATATCCTTCATGTATGTAGGAAGCAAAATTGCAACGGTATTTCACTTACCCTCAACCAAACTAACATCGAATGTAAAACACAGCTGAAAATACTAGGATTAATTTTTGACTCTAATTATCACTTTAATGCTCACTGTAAATATGTCAGAAACTCGTTAATGACACGATTAAATATTGTTAAATATCTCTCGTCTAAGCATTCATTTATTCATCAGAACACACTAATCAATGTTGTCAGAGCTCTGCTAACTTCAAAAATAGATTATGGGCTCCCCATCTATGGCAATTGCTTCAAAAGCAGTATCAACCTTTTAAATGCACCATACCATTGCGCAATACGGCGAAGTCTCCGGGCCTTTCCAACCTCGCCAATAAAAACGATAATGGCTGAATCTGGTTTATCAACTATTCAAAATAAAATTACAGATTCTTCGCTCTAAATTCTTGCGAAAACGGCTGAGAGCACCAACCCATTACTAAATACAACTATCACGCATCCCACGAAAAAAAGAAAAATTCCAAGAATACAATCGGTTATTTCGAGATGCGTAAGTTTCGCTGCAGAAAATAATATTTTACGTAACGCAACATGCAAATTCACCTCTCGACATCCTCCCTGTCTGATCAATGATAAAATCCTACAGAATAAGCTTATGTTTTTGTCCAAGCAAAACACACCAAACGAAGTCTTTCAACAAACCTTTGCTGAACTGAAATCTAATTATACAAATAATGGCTGGAAGTTATTGTTTACGGATGGCTCCAAGTCCATCGATTCCACTTCGTTAGCAGCTGTCACTGCCACAGGAGAAATTATTTGCAATTGGCTTTTCCCCTCAACGAGTTCTGTATTTACCGCTGAAGGAGCTGCTATTCTTCATGCAGTTAATCACGCAAAAAAGACGAAAGGAAAGTTCCTCGTCTCTACCGACAGCAAATCGTGTATGTCAGCAAATCGTGTATGTCTGCAATAACGTCTCCTTCCAATCGCAATCCCATAATAGAAGTTATCAGGGACGCGGTCATTGGTGCCCCTCAGAAAATCCAAGTAATTTGGATCCCTGGCCATGCTGGTATTACAGGCAACCACTTTGCAGACCTCGCTGCGAAAAATGTAGCCAGAACTCCTGCCTTAACGTACTACGTCTCAACCAAGCAAGACATTTTTAACCTTATTAAGCACAAAAGGCATCAAAAAAACGCAAGCGAATGGAAAACATTTAAACATCACAACGCGGTCATAAACCCAGCGAAATATCGAATAATCTACTCGTCAACAGTTCCAACTAGCGCAATGAAGACATATACACTCAGTCCTTTTTTTACGCGATTTTTGGTTCTGCCACTAATCGCGTAAATAAAAATCGCGTAAAAATGTTTTTAGTTTTCCAATATTAACTGACGAATTGGATCCGAATATAAAAAATATCGCGTGTAACAAAATATACGCGCAAAAAAATATTCAAAAACAATACAGTAAGTTTCAAATTTCAGACTTATGATTTATTCATTCATAACAAAATAAAAAATACAAAACAAAAACCATATATAAAAGAGAAGAAAATAGAAAATAGGTAGATTTATTGAAAAAACCGTTGAATGCTGTTTAATCACTGTCATTATCCGTAGTTTAAATTATTCTTAGCCGCTTATTTTGATGGCCGGCACTGATATCACTAGAATTTGTATCAGAGTCAAAAGTAAGAACTATCGATTGATGTTCTGATTGACTTAGCATCTCCGACTGAGTTTGCACCATAAATTCAGTTAATTTTGTTTGAATGCTTCTTTTTGGACCCAATAAATTCCGATGTAGTTCTTTATATCTTAACATGCAGACACTCAATTCTTTTTGAAAAATTCGTGCACGTTCGGCATCAGTATTATTTGCTACAAAATAATTTTCCAATTCTGCTGCAAGTTTAAGACCAAGCAAAAAACGAAAAAAGCAATCGCTTTAAAGTGAGAAATTCGCGTAAAAAAAAGAATTTGCGCTGCAAAACTAACCGCGTTAAAGTGAAATAGCGTAAAAAGAGGTAGCGTAAAAAAAGGACTGAGTGTACTCGATTAAGGATTGGACACACTATCATAACACACGCCCACCTACTATCGGGTAAAAGCCCTTCCATTTGCCCCCTTTGCGATGACACCGCTTCTATCAAACACTTACTCACACTCTGTCCGATGCTTCACTCAACAGCCCACAACTCTGGCAACATTGATCTCATAAAACTACTAAGTGAATCTTCAGAAATAAACGTTATGATTGTATATAGATTCTTAAAAACCAACGATTTGTTAAAACATATTTAAGCAACTTACATCTTTACTAACCCTTAGCAAATAGAATTTTTCACCTAGTTATAATTACAAGGCGGCTGAAGGCCTCGTAGCCAGTGCTGCGTTTATGTATTTATACAATAAAACTCTATTTTGTTATATGAATTATTATAAATAAATTAATAAATAAATACTTTTTAACGATTACCTTAATTGGTCGATATTGCTCATTTTCCTCTAATTCTAACAC
>NW_024395883.1:0-80418 GCF_016617805.1 Bactrocera tryoni | reverse complement strand
TCTTCTTCTTAATTGGCGTAGAAACCGCTTAAGCGATTATAGCCGAGTTAACAACAGCGCGCCAGTCGTTTCTTCTTCTCGCTACGTGGCGCCAATTGGATATTCCAAGCGCAGCCAGGTCCTTCTCCACTTGGTCCTTCCAACGGAGTGGAGGTCTTCCTCTTCCTCTGCTTCCCCCGGCGGGTACTGCGTCGAATATTTTCAGAGCTGGAGTGTTTTCGTCCATCCGGACAACATGACCTAGCCAGCGTAGCCGCTGTCTTTTAATTCGCTGAACTATATCGATGTCGTCGTATATCTCGTACAGCTCATCGTTCCATCGAATGCGGTATTCGCGCAAAAAGGACCATAAATCTTTCGCGAGAACTTTTCTCTCGAAAACTCGCAACGTCGACTCATCCGTTGTTGACATCGTCCAAGACTCTGCACCATACAGCAGGACGGGAATTATGAGTGACTTATAGAGTTTGGTTTTTGTTTGTCGAGAGAGGACTTTGCTTCTCAATTGCCTACTCAGTCCGAAGTAGCACCTGTTGGCAAGAGTTATCCTGCGTTGGATTTCTAGGCTGACATTGTTGGTGATGTTTACGCTGGTTCCAAGATAGACGAATTTATCTACGACTTCAAAGTTATGACTGTCAACAGTGACGTGACTGCCAAGTCGCGAATGCGACGACTGTTTGTTTGATGACAGGAGATATTTCGTCTTGCCCTCGTTCACTGCCAGACCCATTTTCTGTGCTTCCTTGTCCAGCCTGGAGAAAGCAGAACTAACGGCGCGGGTGTTGAGGCCGATGATATCAATATCATCGGCATACGCCAACAGCTGTACACTCTTATAGAAGATGGTACCTTCTCTATTTAGTTCTGCGGCTCGAACTATTTTCTCCAAAAGCAGGTTGAAGAAGTCGCACGATAGGGAATCCCCTTGTCTGAAACCTCGTTTGGTATCGAACGGCTCGGAGAGGTCCTTCCCGATCCTGACGGAGCTTTTGGTGTTACTCAACGTCAGTTTACACAGCCGTATTAGTTTTGCAGGAATCCTATACCAAATGAAAAATCGTTTAAGGTCAATTCAGTGGCTGGATCCATAGAAATTACGCACCACACCTTTATAAACATATTTGGACCCCACGTAGGGAAGATAAAATTCTTCATCATGCCTACATTAAAATCATTCCACGGGATAGTTGGCAATGATACTTTAAGGCAATTACAAGCCACATAAAAAACATTATGACAATTTTTCCCAATCTAGCAATTCGTCTAAAACAACGAGTGTTCCAGGAAGTCAATAATGCTGCAATGCAGTTGCCTCATCTCTCTGAACAACAGCGACGAAAAATAAATAACATAATTGAGAAATGCCATAACCTTTTCGCTGACCCGGACGAAAAACTCACCTACACGACAACGGTGAAGGGAGAGATTAGGACAGTTAGTGAAACCCCTTTATACTCGAAACCATATCTTTACCCAATGGCTTTAAAGGAAGAAATCGAACGTCAAATTGAAGAACTCCTTGCCAATGGAATTATAAGGCAATCAAAATCCCCATACAACTCCCCCGTTTGGATAGTCGATAAAAAAATGGATGCTTCCGGCGAGAAGAAGTATCGCATGGTCATCGACTACAGGAATCTCAACTCAATTACCATTCCAGACAGATATCCTATTCCTGAGATCAGTGAAGTACTTTCAAACCTTGGAAATAACAAAATATTTACAGTTATAGACTTAAAAAGCGAATTTCATCAAATATCCCTCCGTAAAACAGACATAGAGAAAACGGCATTTTCCGTAAATAACGGAAAATTCGAATTTCTCCCATTGCCCTTTGGGCTTAAAAATGCCCCGTCCACTTTCCAAAGGGCACTAGACGATATCCTTCGTGAACATATTGGAACTCGCTGTTACGCATACATTGAGGACGTTATTATATTCGGAAGAGACGAAGAGGATCATTTAAGAAATTTAGAAAGGGTTTTCGAAACGTTGGAAAGAGCCAACATGAAAATCCAACTAGATAAATGTGAATTTGCAAAGAAGGAAGCAGAATTCTTGGGATATGTAGTCAGTCCTGAAGGAATAAAAACAAACCCCGAAAAGATAGTAGCAATAGCTCAATTCCCAGATCCGCGCAACCTAAAAGAGTTAAGGTCATTTTTAGGAATGTCGGGATATTATAGACGATTTATTGCGGACTACTCTAAGTTAGCCAAGCCCCTTACAGCACTTCTCCGAGGAGAAGCCGGTAACGTCCCTAAAAACAAGTCTAGGAAAATGGAAGTAAGACTAGATGACGAAGCGTTAAGAGCATTCAATAAAATTAAAAGCACATTATTATCAAAAGACATCGTTCTTGCGCACCCAAACTTTGAAAAAGACTTCGAACTGACTACCGACGCCTCTGACTATGCCATAGGCGGTGTGTTATCACTGGATAACAGACCGATAGCTTTCATATCAAGAACCCTTAGTAAAACGGAGGAACACTACGCTACTAACGAAAAGGAAATGCTGTCCATAACATGGGCACTCAACACATTACGAAGTTACCTCTATGGTTCGAAAATAATAAAAATAATAACTGATCACCAACCGCTTACATATGCCATTAGCCATAAAAATTCTAGCAGTAAGATGAAACATTGGAAATCAATATTAGAGGAATATAATCATGAATTAGTTTACCAACCCGGAAAATCAAACGTAGTGGCAGACGCACTATCAAGGATATCGAACCAAGTAAACTCACTTACACCCACTATCCATATAGACGATAGGGGGGGTTCTGTTAGCACGACACATATTAACAAATGTTAACACACACATACTATTACACCAACATTCTTTAGCGCAACATAACACCTCATTATGCTGACGTTGCGACACTTGTAACTCCAGACTATGGGAACGGACGGCCAGCAACACAAATCTAACAAAACGATGGGAACCACAGAATCAGCACTCTTGGTCACGTAGTAGCGACAGATTTAGGGCTAGCTTTAAGAATGATAAAATGTAAAGTTTACTTTTTAGTTAGAGTTGAAGGAATAAAGGAGCATAGCTCCCGAAAATATATTTTTTTAAATCAACCGATTGTGTTTGATTAACTTATATACTTGAGTAGCATTGTTGCAAGTCGAGACTTCTCTGGTATTATTAGAAGATGGCGTTCGTTATATGTCAGGCTTGATTTGGCAAGTCGACCATTAGCGCGGAGCAGACCTTTTGTATCCAGAAATGGATTTAGTACTAAGAGTGAGCTCTTTTTGTCAATCGGCTTCGGTTCTCTTAGTAGTGACATCTCGCAACTGAAGTGGCGCGACTGATTATAAGGGATAAGAACGACCTTTGCCTTTTCTAGGTCTAGGTGCGTCAATATATCACATTGGGAGTACAACGTGGGTTTTCTCTTAACTCTAATTTTGAGCCGCTTGATGAAATTGAACATATAAGCGATTACCCTGAGTGCTCGGGGGTATGATGGAAATCGCTCAAGAATGTCAGTATCATCCAATGTAGCATTTTGTTCAGCATGCTTTAAATGCAAGTCTAATGTTCCCGAAGATTGCTTAAAATATTTTAAAGTGTTTGACTTTAGTTCACCAATGCGGAGGCTTTAAAGACATTAATGAGTATGATTGGCACAAAGAGTCGGGGCATTGCGACGAGTCTTATTATTATTTCACACGTATACATATGTAATCATTGAAGTCGCGGGCGAATTTCTCAACAATAAGGGTGCTGGATTTTTCAACTTCAAAGCATTTTCTTATACAAGCGAAATATCCTTATACAAACGACATAGTTGTGTTGAAGGCCAAGTTTAAAAATATTAGCGTTTGCAAGTATTTAGTACAAAATTGTGGATAATTAGCCTTCAGAAATTCAGCACAATTAACTAAAAATTTGAGATGTGTGAAAGCAAACCTCACGAAACAAAATCGATGTGTTTTTGTGAGGACATGCGAATACTTCCACATATTTTTATCTAACTTTTTGTTTTGAAATACAAAATTTTGTTATATGAGTAGCAACATTCATCTCACACAATTTTTGAATGTGTAAGAATGAGACGCACATATTGACAAAGAATCTGTTCAATACCCACGACAGTCGGTTCTACGCACCGGAATTGACCCGGATTTTATCCGGCCAAGGGCTGTTTTTTCGGCGATCTAGCCCCGTTTGGATCGGCAAGTGTGTTAACAAAGAATCTGTTAAAAGTTGCCGCCATTAGTGCTGACCGATATTGCGCTTTTTAAATACTTGTATATGATTGCTATTTTTAAAACACTGTGATTTTATATTGCTATTGCGATCGTAACTAAAACAACGAAAATATGAAAACATACCCTGGAAGACGGAGGTAACAGATTGCACAAACACATTGAAACATTTCCAGCTGTTCACCAACACTGTTACATTTTGTGCAATTTTTGACTAAATGGGAGAACGCGTAAGAAAGACAAGAAAAAATATCGTTTTTCAAGCTTAAAGAAACATCAATAGGGGTATTCTCTTGTTCTTCAAAAATTTCATATATTTCCTCTTGGTGCACCGGCACAACAACAAACACATGAAGAAAATTATTTGCAAGGGCTGTGAAATACATATGTCAGACCAAAACCCATGTTTATTCTCGTGCAATGACACGTAAAAAAATAATTGCAACCATGTGCTAGCTTTCATTTTACTTAAATATATATTTTGACGTTAAATTGTTTAGGAAGGTAAATTTTAAATAGATTTTATAATTTCTATTTAAATTATAAAGATTTGTTACCGTTTTTTCGTTAAGAATGAATGCAGAAGGTGCGCCAATTCACAATAGCAATGCACAATATTCATTTAAAATAAATTGACCGAATCAACCTTTCATATATCACTAGATTCTACAATGGGTGCTCTCGTGCCCTTGTATATTTCGGTATAGGATTTTTGCAATCTGCAATCTTGCAAGAGCAGCAGAGTCCCCTTATATGTGAAAAGAGAAAAGGCGATACACAATTTTTCAAGAAGAAGAATTAATAACAGAAGCTGGAAAATGCGTAATAGTTTGGTTAATTTTGGCGTTTAAACAAGTAAGTTCTTATTTGATAAATATTTTAATTACGAATAATTCTTTTAAATATACCTATATAGTATAAAAATCAAAACGAATTTTTTAGCTAAAACTTGCTATTATGCAGATTAACAAGCCGAGAAAAAATGATTGAAGTAAGTTCACAAAAACGACTGGGCATTGGTGGCCGTGATATCACACGAAATCTGTTTAAGGTTAGTGACACTCAGTACATACATTAATATAATAATAATTAAGTTAAAAAAATTAATAAAATTATGAAATTACTTTTTTACAGTTGCAGCTGCTTGGTGGTTAAACGTTTAATTAAACCGCTGCCTTTGAAACCGCATAAAGAAGGAGAAGCTTTGCTATATCACCTATGACATCGATATGGAACAGTGAGTAACGTGGGAAACCACTGTGCTTGTCACCAATAGCTGTCAACTAACGAATTTTAGTAATATAATAGGGGGATTCTCTTGCACGATGACACAAAATACAAAAATCCTATACTGAAATATGCAAGGCCAAGAGAGCACCCAGTGATATATGAACGGCCGATTCGGTCAATTTATTGAGAATGACTATTGTGCATGACTATTGTGAATTGGCACACATTCTGTATTCATTCTTATGAAAAAAACTGTAACAAATCTTTTTAATTTAAGTAGCATTTATAAAATCATCTGAGGATGAAGATGGAATTTTAGAGCCTCTTCCATTTTTTGAAAAGGATGTAACTCTTAATTTTGATAAGGCCGTGCAAACAGGTAGGGGTCTGACAGCAGGTTTAGAAAGGAAGAAGAAATTGAGGGAAGAGAATAGGGTTTCGAAAATAAAGTTAGATGAAGAAGAGCAGGAAAATAGAAGTTTAAAGGCCCAGTTAGTTGAAATCGCCGCAGAGTTAGCAAGATGTAGGGAACGCTAAGGAATAGCTCATTTAGGGAACAGTCAGATCCTCTTTCTTTAGTTTGTAGTAAAGTTCCTCCTCAGTTAGGTGCTTGCATTAGGAGTACTTTTATAAATAGTAATCGCCGTACCCATGGTCGGCGATATGACAATTTTTTGAAAACGATAGCTTTGGGTGTATTTTTTGTCACCAGTTGCTTATCGGCACTTAAAGCACCAATTAGATTTTCCATTCGAAAGTACTTTGGAAAATTTTGTTGCAGACTCGCCCCGTTTCCCAGGTCGCACCCAAAGCAGCATAAAATCGTTAGAGATTATGAATGGCGGATTCACTTTCGAACAAAAGTTCGTGTCGGTTTCATGTGATGAAATGTCACTGAAATGTCATTTGCAGTATGATAGGAATATCGATAGAGTGATAGATATTGAGGATTATGGCGATGAAAATCGCACTTCTAGATTAGCAACAATTGCAATGACTATAATGGTGCAAGGTATAGGTGGAGAGCCTTGGTCCCACCCATTGGCTTATTTTTTCGTAAGAGGTTCATGCAAAGGGGATGTCCACAAGAAATACATTCTTGAAGCCATTATTCAACTGCAAAATATAGGACTTATTCCTTGCCATTTTGTTTGCGACCAGTGCATCCACTTTCAGAATTTCGCTAGTTTGTTAGCAGTTTCAGCGTCACGGGCTTTTTTTTAATGTTAATGGCAATGAAGTGTATTTTTTATACGATAGCCCTCATTTGATAAAAAGTAGTCGTAACTGTTTACAAAATTTAAAAAATACGGTTTTCTTTAAAAATTTTCGGGTAAGTTGGTCGGATATTGATCACTTTTACGAAACCGACTCTAAGTCTAGTTATCGGTGTGCGTATAAATTAACCGATGCTCATATTTATCGAAATACCTTCCAAATAATTAAGGTTAAGTTCGCGTCTCAAGTATTGATAATACGGTCGCTTCTGGTATGTTGTTCCTCTATAGCTCGGGAGCCTTAAGCTCGAATAGAAGGAGATTTATTAATACCGCAAAATTCGTTCCGTTTTTTAATAAAATATTTGATATTTTAAATAGCAGTTTCGTTGAGGCTGTTGTACCCACTAAAAACTGTTTGTAGGCTCCCCTGAACAGTTAAAGTTTTTAAATGAGGCAGAAAAAATTTTAAGAACTCTTCGAGTCGTAGACGATAGACGGTGGGTGTTAAATATTAACAGTTTAAGACGATTGTGGCGATTTTTTTCACACTTAGGTTTTCCGTACCTGAAGACGAGAGGATTATGTCAGGACAGTTTAGAAAATTTTTTTGGGCAGATTCGAAGCAGAGGAGGTTCTAGAGTAACGCCTTATATTTTCTCTAGGTTGTTTAGGAAATCGGGGGGTTTACGTTACGTAAACGTCGTAACAAGGGGAAACTGTGAGCTGCCTTTAGAACCTGATCTACTTAATGTGTGTAATGATTGATTATTGAATGACTTTTCTTGGCAGGATTTTCAAGGTATACCACGGCTTGAACACTCCCTCGTTAGATCAATCACATTAGATAGTAGTTTAGAAATTCAATTTTCGAAAGAAAATGCGTTCAGCTACTTTTGCGGCTATTTTAATTTAAAAATTTTCAAAGTGCACACATGTTCTAAAGGCAGAGAATATTTATGACATGAAATTCCTTCGAAAGAATTCATCTTCAATTGGAAACATGATTTTTAGAAGAATTCGACAGAAATTGTCACAAAATAGGAATAGGAGATATTCTTTTTAATAAAATGAAAGATGTTAGGCCCTTTTTGGGTTGTGATAATTGTGACCAAAAAATAGTTATAGCCCTTTTTATTAGAATAAGAACATATTTTTTAACTAAATTTTTAAATAAAGATATTTTTGTCCCTAATTTTAAAAATAAAGTTTTGTGTGTTTTACACCTATAGGTTTCAATTTTTTTTATTTTTTAGTGTTTACAATAAGCGAACTTAAACTTACGATAGAAAATAAAAAAGTAAACATTTTTTAAACAGATAGGAAAAGAGGCTCAAAAATTAGAAAGCAATTTTTTGGCCTGGAAATCCAACGCAGGATTGCTCTTGCCAACAGGTGCTACTTCGGACTGAGTAGGCAATTGAAAAGTAAAGTCCTCTCTCGACGAACAAAAGCCCAACTCTATAAGTCGCTCATAATTCTCGTCCTGCTATATGGTGCAGAGGCTTGGACGATGTCAACAACTGATGAGTCGACGTTGCGAGTTTTCGAGAGAAAAGTTCTGCGAAAGATTTATGGTCCTTTGCGCGTTGGCCACGGCGAATATGGCATTCGATGGAACGATGAGCTGTACGAGATATACGACGACATTGACATAGTTCAGCGAATTAAAAGACAGCGGCTACGCTGGTTAGGTCATGTTGTCCGATTGGACGAAAACACTCCAGCTCTGAAAGTATTCGACGCTGTACCCGCCGGGGGAAGCAGAGGAAGAGGAAGACCTCCACTCCGTTGGAAGGACCAAGTGGAGAAGGACCTGGCTACGCTTAGAATATCCAATTGGCGCCACGTAGCGAAAAGGAGAAACGACTGGCGCGCTGTTGTTAACTCGGCTATAATCGCGTAAGCGGTGTCTACGCCAATTAAGAAGAAGAAGAATTTTTTTTAAGGAAAATTATAATTTGGGATTTAAATTTAGGCATCCGTATATAGGTAAATAATTTGTTACTGTGATATTTTTATATATTTTTTACATGAATTGTTATTGTTTTGTTTTTTTATCGTTATATACTAATGAATTGTTATCGTTTTGTTGTTTTATGTAAATAAATTTATTAATGGGTGAGATGGGTGAGGTACGAGGTGTGTTCAAAAAGTATCGCGAATTTTGTGTTTTTTCAAAAATTATTTATTTATTCATGAATATCTATTTTGTCTCCTTCAAAGTAATCCCCATGAGATATTATACACTTGTGCCAATGGTTTTTCCAATTTTCGGAGCACTTCAAAAAATCTTTTTTTTTATCTTCTTCAGCTCCTCCTTCGATGCCGTCTTTATCTCGTCAAGAGAAGCGTAACGTCGTCCTCTCAGGGGCCTCTTCGGTTTAGGGAACCAGAAAAAGTCACAGGGGCCAGATCTGGGGAATACGGTGGCTGTGGCATCATTAGTGTGTTGTTTTTGGCCAAAAAGTCAACGATGTGTGAGCAGGGGCGTTATCGTGGTGCAAAAGCCAATTTTTGTTCTTCTACAAATCCGGGCATTTCTGGCGGATTGCTTCTCGCAAATTGTGCATAACTTGCCAATCGATATTTTTAGGTCCTCAGCAACTTCTCTAACGGTGATTTGACGATTGGCCAATACCATTTTCTCCACGCACGCTCTTCGTCGTTCACATCTTCTCGGCCTTCTGAGAACATTTTGTACCACCGATAAACGTTGCTTCGGTCCAAAGTAGCTTCTCCGTTAGCCACAGTCAACATTCGGAATGCATCCGCGCAGTTAATTTCGTTTTTCACACAAAATTTGATACAGCTTCTTTGATCCATTTTTGTGAATAGGTAAAAATCGAAGACGATCCAAAACACGTGCAAGCAAAGCAGCTGTCAACAATTAAAAGAACATTCAAAATGGCCGAGCTTGTCGGCATAAGTGAGAGACATGTACCAACATAACGCCACAAAAAATTCGAAATTCGAATATAGTACGTAACCCGCGAAAATTCAAAATTTGCGATACTTTTTGAACAAACCTCGTAGGCCTAAAGAGGAACCGAACACCCAAAACTACCTTCGGTAACGCGCCGTTTCGCATACCTCCTGGGTGGTGTGGAAAGTGCAATTGGGTATTTTGATTTAAATGTCCAAAAATTCTTTTTTCGTTCGATCTGGCCACAATGGAAAATGCTGTACAAAACGCTAATTTTGAGGCGCTCTCACACTGAAACAAGTTGGGCATCCCATTATCCTTGGTAGGTGTAATGCAAGAATGATAGAAAAGAGATTACGCATTGCGCAGGTCAGTTATAGTTGCAAAATGTAAACAAACAATTGCTTACGTCACACGGCGCAGTAAAATATTTGACAGCTATAAATTCGTGGTAGCAATCAGTGTGAATAGAGAAACAATTTATTTTAAAAGTATAATTTTGTATTTAAATATCAAAATGAAGTGTGTTGTGAAAAACTGTGTTAATGATAGAAGGAATTAAAATGTGAAGAAAACATTTTTTATGTTTCCGAAAGACAAAAGGCAGCAAAAAAAGTGGATCCAATTTTGTAAAAATACTCAAGCATTTAAGCCGAAAACATGGCTAATTTGCATGGACCACTTCAACGATGAAGACATTATTGGAAACGGGATGTTCGAAATGGGTAAGTTGATAAATCACCTTTGTTTTAAAATATTTTAATTTTAAACTTTTCATAGGCCTTGCCGCCAAAAGGACTTTGAAACCAGGAGCTATTCCCTGTCGCTATAACGTTGCAGCTTGTGAAAATGAGCAGCGAGCCACCAGAGTTAAGCGCAGGGAAAATAAGAAAATAGTGACTTCCTTGCTGATAAATGTTGACCAACCTCAAGAAGTGCGAGAAGAGTGTATACCTGCTGAAGATGTTAACGTGACTGAGGATTGTGCAGACCTTTTAATGGAAAACAGTTTCAATGAATTGTGCACTGAAGACGCTGCTATTAAGGAAATAAAAATGCTAGAGAAAAAAGTGTAAGTGAAGATTTTTTTCAAGATGTAGCATTATATATGTATACATATATATATAAACTTTATGCTTTTTATCACAGAATACTACTTCAAACTGAAAATAAAAAACTTAAAGAAGATTTTTCGCATGCCAAGCGCAAACTTGAGTATGAAGTAAGCGAGTTAAAAGTAAAACTAGCTAAATCTGAGTTTTACTACAAAAATGTTGAAAAAAAGTTAAAGAGGATTTTTACGGACGGTCAGATAAAAAAATTGGAAAACGGATCCAAAAGGCAAATTTGAACGCAGACTGACATAGCCAACTCCATTACACTATATTCTGCTAGTGCAAAAGGATATAGGCTTTTAAGAAGAAGCAATTTTCCGCTTCCAGCAGTTCACACGCTTCAGTCATGGGCTCAGAAGGTGGAAATAGACCGCGGCATTTTAAAGCCGGTTGTTCAAGTTCTTGGTGAAACTAGGCATATGACCAAAGAACAAAAACTTTGCGTTTTAAGTTTCGACGAAGCCAAGCTACGAGAAGTTTTTTGTTACGACAAAGTATCCGATACTGTCTTACCACCTGTTAAGAATGTTCAGGTCGGAATGCTTAGAGGTTTGTGGTTTATAAAATACATACAAATATGTACTTTCCTTTACATCCTGTGCAAATAGAACTTACAATATTCAAATCGTTTTTGCAGGTCTTGTTGGAAATTGGAAACAGACAATTTTTTACGATTTTGACCGCAATATGACGACAGATATTATTAACGATATAATTAAAACAGCGAAAAACTGTGAATACAACGTTGTTGGTATTGTTTGCGATTTAGGTGGAACCAACAGAAGCCTTTTAAATAGCTTAAATATTAGCCCAGAAAAACCATGGTAGGTGCATTTATTAAGCTGACTATTTGCAATTCTTTGTAAGAGATTACAGTATTTTTTCTTTGGAGTTTTTCATGTTTAAAGAGATTGAGGTATAAGTATTTATAATTTCAGGTTTATATTCGAAGAAACTAAGATTTACGTGTTTGCTGACGTTCCACATCTCATAAAACTATGAAGAAACCACTTCTTAGATGACGGTTTTTTGATTAATGGCAAAAAAGTTACGAAAGATATAATATATCGTGTTCTTCAGCTGACGTCTGGTAATACCCTTTCTATCACCCATAAAATAAGCTCCCGTCATTTAGAGGTATCTGGACCGGAGCGGCAAAAAGTTAGATTGGCAACAAAATTATTTTCTCATACTGTTGCACAGTCAGTGTCGCGAGCGGCGAGTTTGGGTCATTTAGGTGAAGAAAATTGACGTGAATGGTTAAAGCTACTAAAAACAGTAAATATTGATTTATTTTTAATGCTTACAATTTTATTCATAACTGATTTACTTAACATAGACTAACGATTGGTTCGATGTGATGAACCTCAAAGTTCCACACGCAGATAGTCGCAATCGAATGAGTGCCTATGGGCTTGCGCTTACAGAGCAGGACAAGATCTTGGACGATATGGCACAAATGGTAACAGAAATGCGGGCAATAAATAGGAAATGTTTATTGCCATTTCAAAAAGGTTCAAGTGATATACTAATTTTGAATTATTGAATTTTAACTAAACTTTACTATATTAGGAATTTTGCAATCAATCAATGCTCTCAAACTGCTGCGTGCGGAATTAGAAAATTGTTTTGGTATTAAGTACATACTTACGTATCGACTAAACCAAGATGTACTGGAAAATTTTTTTGGGGTGATACGCGGTAAGGGCGGGCTGCATGACCATCCTGATCAGCAGGAATTTAAATATAGGCTAAGATCGTATCTTTTAGGACGTAATCAGGGTACACTGTCTACTAGCGCCATTGTAGAAGAAGACTATACACCTGATCTTGAAAGTCCCTCTTTTCCTTTAACAGGTATTTTTATTTTGTATTTACTTAAAAAGACTTTAATTAATTCATTACATTACATTTAATAGGAACTATTTTATCAAAAGTTTGCGATACAAAATCAGACGATACTGTTAACTGCGATGATATTGACGAAATGGACCAGCTGGAGTATGATGGTGTGGAAAATGTAGCTGGCTATTTATGCCACAGGCTGAAGAACGTACTGCCGCACATTGTTGAATCGGGTCAAAGCAACAATTCATACACATGGGTTAACCATTTGAGTGAAGGAGGTTTGACGAAGCCTACACCACAATTTGTTGAAAAAGTGGCACGCATGGAAAAAATTTTTACGGACATCAATAAAGATTCTCTTTATGCATGCAAAGGTTACATTCAAATGCTTATCGACAAGGCTAGGGACATTGATTGCGATCAAGAGGCTAAAAAGTTGTTTTTTAGATCTCGAATGTTCTTTGAAATTCGAAAACTTAATGCCAATATTGCGAAATTCAATTACCAAAAGAAACGTAAAATAAGCAAATTTAAGAAATAAATGTATAGATTATATAAATAACTTTTAATATGACTAAATTATAACTAAAAATGTTTAAAAAGAAAATGTTTGGTGCGTATTTTAATAGAAAAATTAATAAAAATATTTATATTGCAAAATAATAATTAATAAAAATCTAAAATCTCGTGGACCTTCAATATTTTATTTCATTTTTATAAACCAAAAACCAATCAGTTATTATTAACAAGCAATATTTACTTGCTACTCAAGCTATTTCACGAAATTTATGAGCCGTGTGACGTAGATGCGCAGAACGAAAATTTTTTTGTCTCTCATCTCCGCAATCTTGTACTCTATCAAAGTGTAAACACAATGACTGCGACAGACTGCAGCAGCACGACAGTGAACTGAAAACGTCGTTGTTCATCTTACTACATGTACATTTTGAGAAGCAACAACAACACAATGGCCGGCATGTACACAAAACAACGCAGTTGTCCATTTTTGTATGTACACAATTTCGTTGTATTAATACTAATTCCTTTCACTTCAATGAAATTTTAATATTTTGTTCAAGAGTGAAATTTTTTATGCAAAAAATAAGTAAATAGGTCAATATTTTTGCTTTAAATTATCAATCGTTATTACAAATGATATAATAGAGCTATAATATCCAGCTATTTTATGCTTTTATTTGTAAAATAACGTCAAGTTTGTTAGAGCTGTGAATAATTTTACATTTTACATATTAGTGGCATCACCACTCTACCTCACTCTTTCTATCTCTTCCATTCTACTGTCAACTCTACGGTCGTCCTACTGTCGTTGGCAAAAATAGGAAGGATGTTGAAGTTAGCTGAGAACTGACAACTGTCGGCCTGCAGTCGTGTAGTCGTGCAGCTGTCAAAATAACACTGCCCTTAAGAACGTGTGTATTTTAATATTTGACAGATGTAGTTTGCAGTCTGTCGCCGTCATTGTGTTTACAATGATTCATTCATTCTTGGGTGTAATGTTCCCGAAAATTGCTTAACATATTTTCAAGTGTTTGCCTTTAGTTCACCAATGCGGAGGCTTTAAAGCATACATGGGCGTTTTGACTCACATGAGCAGTTACTCTCAGCATACGTATTCTTACGCTCTTATTTCAGTCGCTATTGAGAGCGAAAAAACCAGTTTTGCACTGTGGGATAATGAATTGATTTTCCTGCCAGTTACGCTGCAGACAGCAACGAGGTAACATAGGTAGTCGGTATGTTGATGTTTTTTTATGCCCTTGTATATTTTTGCCCCATTTGAAATGTATAACATAAATAAAATGTTATAATTTCTGATACCTTTGGTGGGGTAAATTGGGAGTTGACTACTTTACTAGCAAACTAGTTAGCGGAAATTTTAAGATAAAGTTGAAATTGTGAAGAATTATCTCTCTCAATACCCTCATATTTCTCAAAGTATTTATGGAAGGTATTATAGTGCCTCCTAAAATTATATGCCCGGGTCCCCTTTACACACATATTACACAATAGACATTGCATATTACCAAAGGCATCGGAAATCATAAAGCAATATTTGTCATTCATTTTGAACAAACACATTTAGGTACGCGCATAAATAGTATCATAAAACAAGTAAGGAAGGGCTAAGTTCGGGAGTCACCGAACATTTTATACTCTCGCATGGTAAAGTGATAATCGAGATTTCATTATTCGTCATTTAAATATTTTTCAAATACCGTATTTTTGTAAAGTTTTATTCCGCTATCATCATTGGTTCCTAATGTTTATACTCGTATTATACAGAGAAGGCATCAGATGGAATTCAAAATAGCTGTATATTAGAAGAAGGCGTGGTTGTGAACCGATTTCACCCATATTTCGTACATGTCATCAGGGTGTTAAGAAAACGTTATATACCGAATTTCATTGAAATCGGTCTAGTAGTTCCTGAGATATGGTTCTTGGTCCATAGTGGGCGGCGCCACGCCCATTTTCAATTTTTAAAAAAAGCCTGGATGCAGCTTCCTTCTGCCACTTCTTCAATAAAATTTAGTGTTTCTGACGTTTTTTATGAGTCGGTTAACGCACTTTTAGTGATTTTCAACATAACCTTTGTATGGGAGGTGGGCGTGGTTATTATCCGATTTCTTCCATTTTTGAACTGTATATGGAAATGCCTGAAGGAAACGACTCTATAGAGTTTGGTTGACATAGCTGTAGTATTTTCTGAGATATGTACAAAAAACTTAGTAGGGGGCGGGGCCACGCCCACTTTTCCAAAAAAGTACGTCCACATATGCCCCTCCCTAATGCGATCCTTTGTGCCAAATTTCACTTTAATATCTTTATTTATGGCTTAGTTATGACACTTTATAGGTTTTCGGTTTCCGCCATTTTGTGGGCGTGGCAGTGGGTCGATTTGGCCCATCTTCGAACTTAACCTTCTTATGGAGCCAAGGAATACGTGTACCAAGTTTCATCATGATATCTCAATTTTTACTCAAGTTACAGCTTGCACGGACGGACAGACGGACGGACAGACAGACATCCGGATTTCGACTCTACTCGTCGCCCTGATCACTTTGGTATATATAACCCTTTATCTGACTCTTTTAGTTTTAGGACTTACAAACAACCGTTATGTGAACAAAACTATAATACTCTCGTTAGCAACATTGTTGCGAGAGTATAACAATCAAGCGGCGCACGATGTTGCTTCGCTGTTGTTTGTTAATCAACTGACTGTAAATGTTCTTTGTCCCATGGTAGCCACTTTATGCTCGCGGTTACTAATACATCTATACATTTCATTTGCCCATCTCTGCTTTAAAGACATTAATGAGTATGATTGGCACAAATAGTCAGGGCATTGCGACAAGTCCTATTATTATTTCACACGTATACATATGTAATCATTAAAGTAGCGGGCGAATTTCTCAACAATGAGGGTGATTGATTTATCTACTTTAAAGAAAGATTACCCACTGTTGTGTACCAAACGCTCATTCGACATTTCCTTATACAAACGACATAGTTGTGATGAAAGCGGTAGGACCTAAATAATTGATGAAGAAACAAAAAGTAAATAAATTTGTAGAATTTACTGTTTAATTCCCTAAGCTGTAATCACAACTTTTTTGTATATCTTTGTAGAAAGATTTCTTTATATTAAGAACTACCATAAAAGAGATCGAATACTAAATATCGCATGAAAAGCATCTAACTATTTAAGGCTACTATATGTTCAACAAACACATTTTATATTTTCAGCTTTTACCGTTATATCGAATGTTTCAAAACTTGGATTACATATCGCCGGAAGCCATATATTTTGGTGTAGGTTTATGGTGAGCATGCACTAGCTGAGCTTGCGGGCTAAAAGTGGGGTGCACGGTTTAAAAGTGGGGACTTTGACTTAATAGACTAAGAACGTCTTGGGCGGCCTTACTAGTTGGTGATTACTACAAACATAAGAACACACAGAATCTTTGGGAGTCACTCTGGCAGCCTTATCAAAACGTTTAAAAGCTATTTGAACGCAAAAGAAATAACTCAGTTTTGCGTGTTTGTGACTGGTGATGAAGAACGGATCCATTCCGGCAACCATAAACGCAAAAATCATTGGTAAAACTTGACCAATCAGCCAAAGCCGATTTCTATGATTTATTTAAATTACTTAATACTAATAGTTCCAAAATAAAATAAACAATTAAGGAAGGGCTAAGTTCGGGTGTCACCGAACATTTTATACTCTCCCATGATAAAGTGATAATCGAGATCTCATTATCCGTCATTTACATATTTTTCAAATACCGTATTTGTGTAAAGTTTTATTCCGCTATCATAATTGGTTCCTAATGTATATATTATACAGAGAAGGCATCAGATGGAATTCAAAATAGCGTTATATTGGAAGAAGGCGTGGTTGTAAACCGGTTAACGCACTTTTAGTGATTTTCAACATAACCTTTGTATGGGAGGTGGGCGTGGTTATTATCCGATTTCTTCCATTTTTGAACTGTATATGGAAATGCCTGAAGGAAACGACTCTGTAGAGTTTGGTTGACATAGCTTTAGTAGTTTCCGAGATATGTACAAAAAACTTAGTAGGGGGCGGGGCCCCGCCCACTTTTCCAAAAAAAATACGTCCAAATATGCTCCTCCCTAATACGATCCTTTGTGCCAAATTTCACTTTAAAATCTTTATTTCGGTTTCCGCCATTTTGTGGGTGTGGCAGTTAGCCGATTTTGCCCATCTTCGAACTTAACCTTCTTATGGAGCCAAGAAACACGTGTACCAAGTTTCATCATGATATCTTAATTTTTACTCAAGTTACAACTTGCACGGGCGGACGGACAGACAGACATCCGGATTTCAATTCTACTCGTCACCCTGATCACTTTGGTATATATAACCCTGTATCTGACTCTTTTAGTTTTAGGACTTACAAACAACCGTTATGTGAACAAAACTATAATACTCTCCTTAGCAACTTTGTTGCGAGAGTATAAAAATGATTATGTTAATTAGTAAATTTATGTTAAAGAATTAGTAAATTGATGTATTTAGTATTGTAAATTACACAAGCTAACATATCACAGTAGCCCACAACAACAAGTGCGGTTATGCCCGTGATTGCAACGCAAGCAACAACATCAAAAGTGCGAGATTCAAGTTGCAGACATAACAAGGGAAACGCTTGCTAGTGGCAAACGACACCAACAGTCCCAAACCGTGAGAATTGCCGAATCAGCGATATGGAATCATGCGGCAGTCCACGTGAGGTGATGGCAAGTAGATTTGATTGGTGTTAGGTATTCAGGTGTAGCATCGAAAAGTCAGTTGTAATAACTCGATCGTCGTAAACGGCTGCCCTACATAGTAGGCAAATAAAATAAATCAAACTAAACCTTGCGTTTTATTTGCTGGCGCCTAACGTGGGGCCACGAGAAAAAATCCTCATAAAGGATAAACTATTGTGGCAGTGGGTTCGAACCCATTTCATCGTAAACTTTAAAAAACTTTTCACGTGAAATTAAAATTTCCCAGAAACTTAAAAAACCTATTTACGTGAAGTTAAAATAAAATTCGTATGTAGAGGAATTTAAAATGAAACCGTTTATTTGAAATCATAAAATAAAAACTATTTACGTAAAACTTAAACTTCAATGCTATTCCAGTGAAAAGAAAAACAAACCAGCATAAAGGATTATTTGAAATCCAAAAGACAAAACAACTATTTACGTGAAACTAAAACTTCAGAGCTATTGAAAAGAGAAACATTACAAACCAGTATAACTGAGATTTCGTGATGTCTTAGAAGCAAAAGGAGAACTTCAGGGACACCATTTATTCGGACCAATAATGAAGCTGTAAGTAGAGTGCTCATTACCTAATATTTTGAATAAGAAAAATATAAAAATATTAATTGATATTGATTAATATTGTAAGAAAGCGACAGGGAAAAATTAAAAAGATTAGCTTCAGGAATATTATTATTTCAAAGTGACTAGAAGAATACAGAACTATTAGTAGTTAACAGTATCTTGACGTAAAATGGACAAAACCACAATTCGGACCTTAATCAATACCGCCAGCAACCGAACAGACGAGACGGCAACGGTTGACTCACTGACCGATAGGCGTCAGGCAACTCACACGGCATATAAAATTTTTCAGAACGCGCACGGCAGTTCTAAATATTATCAAGCTGTGGCCATCATAAGGAATAAAATAGTCTGTAGATTCGATCCTATCTTCCTTTAACTCTATTCTAAATTTCGGTGCAATTATAGCTAGGCTGGATTTTACTTATGCAGATAAGAAACCTGTTTACATACTGGAGCAGGAAATGACTACCCTCCGTCTAGGAAGACTGACAATAACAAAATTCTTTGATGAATTCGTAAAGAAATTAACAGCTATAATTAATAAGTCATTGATTACCTATCAAAATAAGAAAGATGTTTTAGAATGTCTAAATTCGAAGTACCGCCAAGATAATGCATCTTTATTATCGAGTATTTACAA
Source organism: Bactrocera tryoni (assembly GCF_016617805.1). NCBI lineage: Eukaryota > Metazoa > Arthropoda > Insecta > Diptera > Tephritidae > Bactrocera > Bactrocera tryoni. The sequence goes on along the minus strand of NW_024395883.1, from coordinate 61,315 downwards.
CCGCACTAAACCGCCACTTTGTGATATCTTATTTTTGTCTAGGCCATCGGATATAGCATCGGCCATAGCACACGCTCAAGAGCTTGAATCAAATCAGGCGCGTTCCTTATTTGCTCACAGATTTTTTCTGATAATAGAATTTCCGACTACAGTCGGCCTCTGGTGAGAAAGAGTTTACCATTTCCTAGACAACAAAACGGACAACCTCAGACACGCCTATGGAAGTTGATCCAAATCTTTCCAAATTCCGAATCAACTCAATCATTAGCAACAAATACCCGATTCACGACACATCCGTAATTCTGTCAAATCCAGGAAAATCATAAATTTTTATGACAATAGACTTGAAATCTGGATTCCACCAGCTTACACTTGCCGAAAAAGATAGGGAAAAACTGTATTTTCCGTGAATAAAGGAAAGTACGAGTTTTGCAGGTTGCCATTTGGGTTGAAAAAACGGTCCTGGCATTTTTCAACGGGCAATAGATGACGTACTGAAGGAGGAAATTGGACAGACTTGTCACGTTTACATTGATGACATTATTGTATTTCCAATGATTACAAAACGCACTTACAATACGTCAGCCGAGTATTGGAAAAACTATATTCAGCCAACATGAGAGTTGCTTTAGAAAAAACCCAATTTTTGAAATCAGACGTTGAATTCCTAGGATTTATTAGAGGATTAGAGCCCCCAAAGCTAAGGTAAAAGACATAGTCGGTTACGAAGTTCCGAAAACACTTCGCGCATTGCGTTCCTTTTTATATTCGTCTGGCTACTACAGGCGTTTTACCAAAGACATTCTATCTTTAGAAGACATACATCTTCTTTATCCTGACTACGAAAAACCTTTTGATTTAACCACGGATGCGTTTTCATACGCCTTGGGTGCAGTACCTTTACAAGGTCGCAGACCCATCACTATGATATCACGAACGTTAATGAAAACTGAAGAAAACTGTGCAACGAATGCACGAGAACTCCTGGCGATTGTTTGGGCTCTTCAAAAATTAAGAAACTATCTGTATGGAGCAAATAATATAAACATATTCACTGATCACCAACCGCTTATCTATTCGATATCAAATGAAAACCCTAACGCAAAATTGAAAAGATGGAAAGCCTTTGTAGAAGAGTTCTCCCCTAAATTTCATTACAAAACCCGGCAAGGAAAACGTTGTCGCAGATGCGTTGTCAAGACAACACATAAACAGTTTAGAACACAAGGATACGCCCAGCTCTGGCGACGAAACTGTTCTTAGCGAAAATTCATCCACAGAAGTAATTACCACGGTTATAAATCCGATAAATTCATTTAATTAATCCTTGAATGTAGGGATACAAATTCAAAAACTACAGAAATTATATTTCAATCACGAATTAGACACCATATTATTATTCAATTGAGCAGGTGCATCAACCCAAATGTTACAAATGGTTTGCTATGTGACCTATCTGTTTTAGGAAAGATTCAAAACAAAGTTAAAAAAAACCTTTCCATCAGTAAAGCGGTCAAGCAGCTTTACTGCTATAAGTTTACTTGTGCTAATATGCAGCTCTAAAAAAATCTAGTACTAATTTTAATACTTTTTTTCAATAAAATGCGAATATGACAAACCTGTTTTTGCGAAGAAATATCAAATCAACAATTGTTTCTTGAAGGAAATTCAAAGTAATCGTTAAATCTATCCTAAATTAGTTAAAATCATTATTATGAAGTATATTACATTTTGAAATGTTGTATAAAACTTACCAATCATCAACAACATTCCTTAAGCTTAGTACGCAGCTCTCAAGAAACGTAAAAACTTCATATAAAACAAGTAAGGAAGGGCTAAGTTCGGGTGTCACCGAACATTTTATACTCTCGCACAATAAAGTGATAATTGAGATTTCATTATCAGTCATTTACATATTTTTCAAATACCGTATTTGTGTAAAGTTTTATTCCGCTATCATCATTGGTTCCTAATGTTCATATATATTATACAGAGAAGGCATCAGATGGAACTCAAAATAGCGTTATATTGGAAGAAGCCGTGGTTGTGAACCGATTTCACCCATATATCGTACATGTTATCAGGGTGTTAAGAAAATATTACATTCCGAATTTCATTGAAATCGGTCTAGTAGTTCCCGAGATATGGTTTTTGGTCCATAAGTGGGCGACGCCACGCCCATTTCCAATTTTTAAAAAAAGCCTGGGTGCAGCTTCCTTCTGCCATTTCTTCCGTAAAATTTAGTGTTTCTGACGTTTTTTGTTAGTCGGTTAACGCACTTTTAGTGATTTTCAACATAACCTTTGTATGGGAGGTTGGCGTGGGTAATATCCGATTTCTTCCATTTTTGAACTGTATATGGAAATGCCTGAAGGAAACGACTCTATAGAGTTTGGTTGACATAGCTGTAGTATTTTCTGAGATATGTACAAAAAACTTAGTAGGGGGCGGGGCCACGCCCACTTTTCCAAAAAAGTACGTCCACATATGCCCCTCCCTAATGCGATCCTTTGTGCCAAATTTCACTTTAATATCTTTATTTATGGCTTAGTTATGACACTTTATAGGTTTTAGGTTTCCGCCATTTTGTGTGTGTGGCTCCTTCTTATGGAGCCAATAAATACGTGTACAAAGTTTCATGACGATATCTCAATTTTTACTCAAGCTACAGCTTACACGGACGGACTGACGGACGGATAGACGGACGGACAGGCGGACGGACAGACGGACGGACGGACAGACAGACATCCGGATTTCAAGTCTACTCGTCGCCCTGATCACTTTGGTATATATAACCCTTTATCTGACTCTTTTAGTTTTAGGACTTACAAACAACCGTTATGTGAACAAAACTATAATACTCTCCTTAGCAACTTGTTGCGAGAGTATAAAAACGCTTAAGAAACGGTCAAGAAACTTTCCTGCGATAAATTTACTTGTGCTAGGAAGCAGCTCTCAAGAAATCTAGTACTAATTTTTGATACTTTTTTTGAATAAAATGTGAATATGGCAAACCTGGTTTTGCGAAGAAACATCAAATCAACAATTTTTTCTTGAAGGAAATTCATAGTAATCTTTAAATCTATCCTAAATTAGTTGAAATCATTATTATGAAGTATATTCCATTTTGAAATGTTGTATAAAACCTACCAATCATCAAAAACATTTCTTAAATCTCAATGAAAATATTTATGTTACCATCCACATACTACGCACAAAGTTTGTTTTCTTTATTTATTCTCCCTTGCTCTTCTAATGTAGATCATTCACAATGCGTAACCAGCTGTCAAAAATACTTGAGAAATAATGTATTTTTTTTCTTGAGCAATTACTTGAGAGCTGCGTACCAAATCTCAAAAACCAAATTTGCTGCTACCTTGATGGCTGCGACCGCAGCCTGGAATAAACTGCAGTGGTCGGAAGCCTGAAGCAGGAATTTATGGAGGGCTCCTAAGAGTAGACCCCTCCACCAACCTTCTCCCCAAGTTTTGACCCATCCGTGAAGAAGCCAACAACTTACCAACTCCATGTGGATCACCTGTCTATCGCTCTTTCTTTGCCATTCATTCCGTCTAAGTTCTATTTATTAGGGCTGTCGCGCTCCATTCTCTAACAAAGTTCCACACCTGCTGGGAACGTAGCATGTGTGGTACAATGTTTTCAGGGGTTAGGCTCTCTGAAAGTAGTTTCTCTAGTTCCTCTCTTTCATCTTTATAACGGGGGCAAAGAAAGAAAATGTGCCACGAGTTCTCATTTCCGTTTCCACAAAAAGAGCACTCAAACCCATCGTCATGTCCATATTTGTATAAATACTCTCTGAAGCAACCGTGCCCAGTCAGGAACTGCGTCAAATAATAGTCCGTTTCTCCGTGTTGTCTCTCTACCCACATTTGCACGTTTTTGATCAGCGTATGTGTCCATCTACCTTTTGTTTTTTCGTCCCATCGGTTTTGCCACTCATTAAGGCTGGTTTGTCTTTCTTGCTGTTTTTCTTGATTATTTAGTGGTTCGCCCGCGTTTTTCGCTCTGTCTTATATTCTTTTTAGCTCCATTACCATAATATCTGGAGGCCTAATACCTGAAATAATTCCAGCCGCTTCGTGTGACACAGTCCGGAAATGGTCCCCATACGGGTGTGGCGTACATTGGGACTGATTGGCTAACTTTTGCCAGAAGAACGCGCCTATTCTGACTAGGTCCATCTATGTTGGTCATGATTCTACTTAATGCAGCCGTCACCTTTGCTGCTTTCTCACAGGCTTTCGTGATGTGGGCCCGATAATTTAGCCTCGCGTCAATAATTACACCTAGGTATTTCAACGACTGTTGCGTTGGGATATTGTATCCATCAATGTTGAGCGTAGTAGAGATGGCAAATATTTGAGTACCTGTGACTTTGTCACTGCTACTTAAAAATCACTGGTCACAGTTGTGACAAGTTTCCTAAAGTAGCAGTGACAGGAATTAGCGAACAAAGTAGCAGTCACAGTATCATATGAAAAATTGCGACTGTGACAAAATAGCATTCACCGTGGAACATAAAAAATTGCGGCTGTGATGAATTCATATTCATTAAAGCTATGAATTTTCCTCAATTTTAGATATGTAGAAATTGGTTAACATATAAAAAGTTAATTTATCTTTAAACTGTAATACTTATGTACAAACTAAATTGATTATAGGAACCTTAATGCTGTAGTAAAGCCAATTATAAAACTTTTAATCTTAAAATTGCATCAATTTATATTGTAATTTAAAAAATCTTATAAAAAGCATTTTATAAGTAACGCAATATTTTTAAAAGTATGTTTTCGTTTACTTTAAATAGTTTGTATTGAGTATCCTTATATTGAAAAAAATCCTTCAGAGAATATATTTATTGTGACTTTAACAGTGTGCGTCTTAAAAACTAACGGATCATTTACATTAATTTTTGTACGAAACGGTTACAAATCAGTTTGCTTATATGTAATAACAATTAAAGATGTCTGTGTCAAAACCAAACCAAAACAAGTTATGTGTGGCAATATTTTAAAGATGTGGATGCTGTTTTCGCAAAATGTGATATTTGTAAATCCAAAATATCATATAAAACGTCAACATCAAATTTAAAAAAACATATGGAACGGAGGCATCCTACTGTTCGATTGGAAATGGTAATATAATTTTGATGTTATTATCAAATAGGTATTGTGAAAATGTTTTTGCAGTCGGAAATTACGCCAGCGCCGCAAAATGCGCCTGTTACTTTTGAAGAGGATATTCCATCAACTTCGACTGCATTACCAAGGCCTTTAACTCAAACTAAGATTTTAAATGTCGCGCCGCTAAAATCAAAAAATGAAATAACAAGAAAGTTATTGCAGCTCTTTACGGTCGATTTGCAACCTTTCTCTATAGTTGACGACAAATGTTTTAGGGAATTTGTAACAGCCCTAAATCCATCTTATGACAATCCTAGCAGACGTGTGATTTCAAAATCAATGATTCCTGCATTGTATAAGGAATGTAAACATAAGGTGCGCGAAATGATTAGGAGCGGGGAAAAGTTTTGCATCACCACTGATTGTTGGACATCGCGGAACACGTCTAGTTTCATTGCTGTAACGGCACATTATGTCTCCGAAAATTGTGAACTAACGTCAGTGCTTTTATCGTCATCCCAACTGAGGCAAAATCATACAGCTGAAAACTTTGGTGAGGCGATACAACAAATCGTAAGTGACTGGAAAATTAACGAAAAAATATTGCTAGCTGCGTCGGATAATGCTAGTAACATAAAGCATGCTATAATTAATAAGTTAGGTTGGAAGCATTTTGGATGTATGGCTCACACAATTAATATAATTGTAAAAGAAGGATTACGCATTCCTGAAGTAGAACAAGTAACTGATAAAGTTAAAATAATAGTTGCTCACTTCAAGAAAAGTACTTCAGCGAAATGAAGCATTTGAAAATTACCAACAACAGCGCAACAGCGGTAAAGAACGTCTAAAATTAATTCAAGAAGTTGAAACGAGGTGGAACTTCACACTGGCAATGTTGGAGCGTTTTTCGGAGTTGGAGGATATATATGTATATAACCAGCGACGAGTGGGCGACTGTTGCTGCTTTGTGCAAAATTTGTAAACCATTTCGAGATGCCACAGTAAGCATTAGTGGGGAAACATATTGCACAGGTTCGCTGGTAATACCAATCGCAAATGGTTTATTAGATGTGTATAGACACTTGCGAGTTGAAATATTTTCAAACACTATACAAAAAGTGATTGAAATTTTTTTAAATGGAATTAGGGAACGTTTTAGCAGTTTACAACACAGTAATACACTTACGGTAGCTACTTTTCTAAATCCCAGATTCAAATTAGTGGCGTTGACTGCTGAATCAGCAGCTCATAACACAAAAAAACTTATAAAACGTTATCTAATAGATATGCAAAGGGAAGAAATAGAATTTCAGACTGAAGGAACAGATGAAAATATTGAAAAATCGGTATCAATATGGAGTTCTTTCGATAAATACGCAAATGAACATAAACCACATAGTAGCGTAGAAGCAAAAGCCATTATTGAAATTCAGCGCTATTTGGAAGATGGGCTGGTTTTCCGTAGTTGCGACGCATTTCATTGGTGGCTTGAATATAAATACAGATACCCTAAAATGGCAGAATTAGCCAATAAGTATTTATGTGTTTTAGCCTCCTCCGTTCCTTGCGAGAGAATTTTTTCCAAAGCGGGGCAAATTGTATGTGGTCGTCGGTCAAGATTAAGCGAAAGGAATACTGAAATATTGTTGTTTTTGAATACAAATGGAAAATATTTACAAACATGATATTTTGGTCTTCTCTTCCATTTAATGTAAATATTTTTAACACTATTTAGTTTTATCTTTTATGTATATACTTCGTATTTGGTGATTTTCTAAAAATGAATTTACTATGTTAATTTCTGTTTATTCTAGTAAATATGTACATTGTACCTAAATGAAAAAATGAAACAATTTTGTTCTACTTTATTGGCCTATGTCTGTTACAATTTTTATACTAGTCACAGTCACAGTTTAAAATCACTGCTACTACAAAGTCCCAGTCACAAGTAGCAGTGTTCCTTAAAAGTCACAACATCGCCCATCACTAGAGCGTAGTCGCCTCAAGTTTTTTCCTACTCGTTATCAGCACCGCTTCGGTTTTTTGGCTTGCTAACTGGAGCTTTGCTTTCGTGAGCCATTCTTTTATTTTAATCGCCGCGTGGTTGCACAGGTACTCTATCTGGCTTATTTCTTTTGCCACTACCGTTACTGCTATATCATCAGCGTACCCGATTATCTGTATTTCTTTGGGTAATGGGAGTCGTAACACACCGTCATACAAAGCATTCCACAGTAGCGGCCCTAGTACAGAGCCTTGGGGTACCCCGCCTGTTACAATGTAGTTTTTAGGACCTTCTTCTGTGTCATATAGCAGTAATCTGTCGGAGAGGTTGCTGGATATGATCCTCAGCAGGTGGAGTGGTGTCTTCTTTTGTTTGAGCGCTTCCATAATGTGCGGCCAATAGGCCAAGTTGAAGGCATTTTTTACTTCGAACGTCACTACCGCGCAGTATTCTTTGGAGCCATATAACCACCTGGTTCCTTCAATAGTCTTGCTTGCGACCTCCGTTACCTTTTTTATGGCGTCTATTGTTGACCTGTGTCTTCGAAAGCCATATTGGTTTTCGGCTAAGCTCGGCGGCTCTCTTTCTAGATGCTGCTCTAGCCGCACACAGATTATACGCTCCAGTATTTTCCCCATTGTGTCCAGCATACATAGTGGTCGGTAGGAGCCTGGCTCCCCTGCTGGTTTATTTGGCTTTTGTATAAGCACTAGCCACTGTTTTTTCCAGATCTTAGGGAAAACTCCCTCTCGTAAACATCGCGTATAAACTCTCGTAAACGGGGTGGGTTTATATTTAATAGAGAGTTTTAGGGCCTTATTCGGGATGCCATCTAGGCCTGATGCTTTAATATTTGCGAATCTCTCTGCTGCTTCCATGGTTTCCTGGTCAGTGACTAGCGGTGCGTTTGTAGCTTCAGATTATTTTATTTGCTGCAATTTCGTCGGAAAAAGAGCTTGGACAACCGTCTTTAATAAACTAGGGCATGTAGGCGCTTGTCCTTTATAGTCTTTAATCTTTGACATTCATTCACCCTTCTTTGCTATGTTTATGGCGTAGTTCGGGTTGTCATCCAGCATTAATTTGTACATATCCTTATCAAGGGTTTCAGTTTTCCAGCCTCTGTTTTGAACTTTTTTGAGATACCTAGGCATTTTTTGCGTTTTATCAATTTCAAGCAGAATTGCCAAGTGGTCACTGTGTGTATAAAAGTCGCTCACTTGCCATGTACACGACCGCACAAGGGAGCTACTAGCAAACGTAATATCGATTACAGAACCGCGGCCGTTTTTTTCGAAGGTATTTCTGTTACCGGTATTCAGCAAGACGGTTCTCCTCGTCTATTTGTGTGTGTGCTACCCCACTTCACTGCCCATGCATTGAAGTCACCTGCCACTACGTTCATTGTGGTGTTCGACACTTCTCGTACAAGGTTATCAATGATTATTTCATATTCACCTTGTGAGTTGCTTAGCGGAATGTAACAGCTATAGAAGTTTATTTCGCTGATCTTTGCTCGTGTGTAATAGGCTTGTCCTGTTAGTGGCTGTTCTTGGAACACGTTTTCCCCTCAGGAACAAATGGCCGCTTTGCCCGTTAGGTTTTTGTATTGTTCGCAGACTATTGCCACGTCAATTTTCTGCTCAAACACTGTTTGCGTAAGCAGATCTTGTGCTGCTTCGCAGTGGTTGAGGATGAGCTGTAGAACCCTCATGTTTTGGCTTTTTTTCACGCTTCTTGGTAGAAAGCACATTTCCTGCTACCTTTCTGATAGTCAGAGTTCTCCTTTCCTTGTTTTTTATATGCACTGCAAGACGGCTCCTTGTTGCATGCCTTTGCAAAGTGACCTTTTTCCCCACATTTGAGACAGCATTGACTTCTATCGTCCGAGTTTTTGCAGGTTCTCGCCAGGTGGCCATATTCCAAGCACCGGAAGCATTTTTTAAGGTTCGGTTTCTCCCTAATCTCACACACTACCCATCCTATTTTAATTTTTGTTTTTCTTTCCTTTGACCATAAGTGCTACATCGTCTGTATAGGCAATCACCCGACAGCCGCGATCCTCTAGTTTTTTGAGCAATTCGTCAACGACTAGGATCCATAGAAGAGGAGAGAGAACTCCACCTTGTGGTGTTCCCCTACTCACACTTCGCCTCGCACGTGCGCTACCCCATTCTGTTTCGATCACTCTGTCGCACAGAAGACTGAGAATGAGGTGCTTGAGATTTGATTCTACCCCAAGACCGTCAAGAGCAGTTACCACTGCCCAGGCAGGACACTGTTGAAAGCTTCATCAATATCAAGGAATTCCCAACAGCGAAGTCCTTGGCTTCAATGGCTTCCTCGAGCCATCACGCGATAGTATGCAAGGCATTATCCACTGACCTGCCTTTGCGATAAGCATGTTGTGCTCCTGACAGATAGTCTCTCGGAATGCCCCTCCTTATTTACCAGTCCATCAGCCTCTCCAGAGTCTTTAGCAAGGAGGAGAGGCTGATTGGCCTGAAATCCTTGGCCGTGACATGGGAGCATCTGCCAGCCTTCGGGATGAACGTAACCTTGACTCGTCTCCAGGCCCCAGCTGCATGACACCTTAACAGCCTGTTGCAGCCGCGCCGGCTTAATGCCGTCTGGTCCCGGACACTTGAACGCTTTGAACAAATTAATCGCCCACGTCAAGTGTCGCTCATTGAGAATGCCGGCAATGGCCGCTCAATCGTCGTGCTGCACCCCGAGATATCCCCTTACGGAGGACGCGTTGCTCGGGAAGTGAGCGTCGAGAAGCATCTGAAGTGTTTCTTCACTACTGAGGGCCCACTTCCCACTTGCGTGCTTGAGATACCCCAGGGACACTGCTGAATAAACGTCTACATGACGTCCTGACATCTCAGAGCTCCGTAGTCCACCATATAGGTTTCCCCTTTGCCCTTCGGTATTTTCAGTGGACAGGGCTTTTCCAGCGCAGCATTGCAGGCCGAGCTGAAGACTTCAACCTACTCCTCCACCGCATCGGTAGTGGCCAACGAGTCCACCCCCGGTGCGCGTGGGAGAGTTTGCCGAAGCCTCCTGCGGTAACCTTTCCAATCCTTGTTTCTAGGGTTTCTGAAAGATTTCCTAGGCGGACCTTCTCCGTCTAAACTAAACCCGATGTACCTGTGATCTAAAAAGGAGTGATCGTCGAGGACCCTCCAGTTCGAGATCAGCGGGGCAATCCCTTGTGGGTGAGGTCGAGAACCTCCTCACTGCCTGCGGTCACAAGAGTAGGAGAGTTTCCTCTGTTACAGATGCGAAGATTTTCGCTAATAATGAAATCAAAAAGCGACTCACCTCTACTATTGGTATGCGAGCTAGCCCAGATTTGGTGTCGCGAGTTAGCGTCGGAACCGATGATGACGTCGGTACCAGTCTTAGACGTTTCGGCTAAGGTCCTCCTCAACAGGAAGGGAGGTGGCTCCACCACATCATCGTATGGCATGTACGCGGAGATAAGCCAGAAATCTCTGGTGTCACACTTCAGTTTCGCTGTCACTACGTCAGCGTTGCTGAAATTAGGTAAAAGAAATACCGTTAATTCATTCCTTACCAACATACAGGCTCTGTTCCTACCTGCATCCTTGGCCGTCAGGAGCCTATGGCTCTTTGTCTTCAATCCAGATATTCCGTTGCCAGTCAGCCACGGTTCCTGGATCAGGACGACATCAGCTCCGTCTTGTTCCAGACGAAGCAATAGGTTGGCGGAGGCCGCCTTCGCATGCTGGAGGTTAATCTGGAGGAATTTCATCCTTCAGACTTTCCTCCAGGAGCGCTAGTTCAGCGCCCAAGTCGTGATCGACGCGCACCTCCTCAAACAGTTGTTCGAGGCTGAAGACGGAGTCGCCGATCGACGAACCGCCCCCAGCACTCGTCACGTCCGAGAGATTCGGGTCGATTTCCACGGTCGTTTGACCGTCAGCGACCTCTGTCATATTCACCGCATCCGCAGTTTGGGTGCCATCAGCTCTGGCGTCTGGTGGAAGTACTTTCAGCACTACCATTTCAAAACCATAGCTTATAGCTCCCTTTTTTTTTGCTGAGAGGACCGATGGATTCCGCGTTTAGCATTATTAGCGCTTGCCGATATGGTTCATCGGTTCTCTCTAGCCTTAAAACTCTCCAGTCCTGCGTTGGAAGTGAGGGATTGCAATATCTGAGGATTTCCTTAATCTCACTCGTAGTGGAAGGTTCGGCCGACAGCCAAACGTGAGCCCTAGGACGAAAAGGAAGATCCGTTTTGGCCAAGGCCTTCAGTCTGGCTCCCTTCTAAACCTCACCCACCTGAGATACTGCCTTCTTAAATAAGATGGCTGATCTCTCGTCAGCACAACTTGTGAGCTTTTGCAGCCCCTGGTGCCAACCGGCACTCACACACTTTGGGGGTGGCCCAGGGTTTTCCTTGACCACCCTCAGGAAGACCGACGAGATAGCCGCCGCTACTCTCTTCTATTCATCATGGGAGATTGCACCGTCCTCCCTACTGTGATCGAGCACCCCAAGTACCATAGCACCAGCGCCTTTAGCGATTTCGCTAAAGGTTGGCGTCTTTCCCGTTCGCGGTTTCTTACCAAGGGATGATTCTCCCTCGTGCGACCTGTGCCGCTTGACTGCCGGTTCTGTTCTGCTAGCTTCCGGTCCTGGCCTATCGTTCTCGCTCAGCACCTTCTTGGCCCACTCGAGTGTACTAGCATGTTGCTCAGATACCTGACCAACATGCTTGTGTCCGTAGCGTTCCACGATCTTGGCCGCCAATCGGCGGTCTGACTTTAGCGTTCTCGCTAAAGCTGCTTTGCTTCTACCCCCCGTGGATCCTTTCATAACTCTAGCAGAGGTTCCTCTGCTAGTGCTGACAATTCCGCCACGTATGAAAGATCCACACTTCGCTACTTCTCTTGCCGGCGGGTTTGCGCCGGCTTCCCCAATTCTGCTGCCTGAAGAGACACCAACTGGAGTCTTTGTCCTGTTTCTGCAGTTGCCCAGCCACGGTTTCGTCGCCATAGGAGCAGCAGCCCCACCTGGATTGGATCTAGGTGTCGGTTTCGACTGCCCTTCACCGTCGTCTTTCCGTCGTTGTTGTTGTTTGTAGTATTGTCCGTTCAAAAAGGGTCCCTACTCAGAGCCGCTATCCGTCTTCCGAGGCCAAGGCGAGGGTTGACGTACGCCCTTATGAGGCAATACGTTCAGAGCCAACCAGCGCAAAGAAGGAGTCATCTCAACATACACCTACCACGCCAACTTAACGACGACGGGAGGGGAACGTACTCTGAGGCCTGCCAGGGTTTTAACGGGACGGGGGCGGTTTCGACATTAGCCCGACAGCCATTTCTGATGAGTGTCACCTCATCATACTCAGGTGCCAGAATGCCGCCACCATCAGCCCAGGGTTCTACCAAATCCAAATAAAAGTTCCTCAAAAACTAGTCCAGAGCCAAAGGTCGCCCAAGGAGTTGTAAGGCCGTGAAGGCCACAGGTCATTTAGCGTTACTCTGGAAGCACCAGTTTGTAGGCGACCTGCCCTACATCCCTAGCATAGTTGCAAATTTTAAATTATACTAATTCAATATATATACCAATATCTACCGGTAATACAAGCACTTAATTCACCACCTAAACTTAACCAATCATGAAGACATTGCCGAAAAAACATATAACCTTCTCGACAACTTTCCATAATCCCACATACGAAAGACATTGCAACTGGACATAGACCGCATTTTACGATTACTGGACTCACAAATGGAGGATGGAGTCATGTGTAGAAGTTCACGCAAGTGAGGAAAGTTCTCTGATCGCCATTCACTTGGGAGTGGCCAGAAACGATTCCTTTACACATGGTTCAAGCAGCTCACTACTTCCGGTCTTTGACCAAGTATCCTCTGGGTAGCCTAAGAACATCCGTTCGAAGGCGAGCTAATGTACGCTAAACTTGGGACCCGCCACGTAAAATACAATACCAATGAAAAAGTTTAAACAGCCTCGGATGAGAGACCCCTCTTTTGATGACGATCATGGCAAACGGAATAAGGACTACGATTTGAGGGCATGCACCTGGAATATCCGGACCCTTAATTGGGAAGGTGCCGCTGCCCAGCTGGTTGATGTCCACGCAAAAATAAAGGCTGACATCACCGCCGTCTAAGAAATGCGATGGACGGGACAAGGAGAGAGACGAGTAGGTCCTTGTGACATTTACTACAGTGGCCATATAAAGGAGCGCAAGTTTGGTGTTGGATTCGTGGTGGGCGAGAGACTCCGTCGCCGAGTACTATCATTCACTCCGGTGAATGAACGTCTAGCCACAACCCGCATGAAAGCGAAGTTCTTCAACATATCGCTCATTTGCGCCCACGCCCCGACGGAAGAGAAGGACGATGTGCCCAAAGATGCCTTCTATGAACGCCTGTAGCGCGCTCATGAGAGCTGCCCCCGCCACGATGTCAAAATCGTGCTTGGCGACTTTAACGCCAGGGTGGGCAAAGAAGGTATATTTGGCGCTACGGTCGGTAAATTCAGCCTCCACGACGAAACATCCACAAATGGGCTGAAGCTGATTGACTTCGCCGGGGCCCGAAATATGGTTATCTGTTGTACTAGATTCCAGCATAAGAAGATTCATCAAGCTACCTGGCTATCTCCGGATCGAAAAACTACCAACCAGATCAATCATGTTGTGATAGACGGAAGACACGTCTCCAGTGTTTTAGATGTGCGTGCGCTCCGAGGTCCTAACATCGACTCGAACCACTATCTTGTTGCAGCCAAGATTCGCACCCACCTCTGTGCAGCAAAAAACGCACGCCAACAAACACAAGGAAGGTTCGACGTCGAGAAGCTGCAATCACAACAGACAGCCGAACGATTTTCTACTCGGCTTGCACTCCTGCTCTCTGAGAGCACTCTTCAACAACTCGGTATAAGGGAACTGTGGGACGGTATTTCAAATTCCTTACGTACAGCTGCAACCGAAACCATTGGTTTTCGGAAAGAGCAAAAGAACAGCTGGTACGACGAGGTGTGCCGTGTCGCAGCGGAGAGAAAACAGGCTGCCTACCTCGCAACGTTACGATCGACCACTACACGTGCGGGATGCGATAGATACCGTAAGTTGCAGAGGGAAGCGAGACGCATTTGTAGACAGAAGAAGAAAGAGGCCGAAATGCGTGAGTACGAAGAGCTTGATAAGCTGGCCGACAGGGGTAATGCTCGAAAATTCTACGAAAAAATGCGGCGGCTTACAGAAGGTTTCAAGACCGGAGCATACTCTTGTAGAACCCCCAAAGGTGATCTAGTCACTGATGCCCAAAGCATGGTTAAATTATGGAGGGAACACTTCTCCAGCCTGCTAAGTGGCAGTGAACGCACAACACCAGGAGAAGGAGAACCCGATTCCCCAATCGATGACGATGGAGCAGACGTTCCATTACCCGACCATGAAGAAGTTCGAATAGCCATTGCCCGCCTCAAGAACAACAAAGCGGCAGGGACGGTCGGACTGCCGGCCGAGCTATTCAAACACGGCGGCGAAGAACTAAAAGGGAGCATGCATCAGCTTCTTTGTAAAATATGGTCGGACGAAAGCATGCCCAACGATTGGAATTTAAGTGCGCTATGCCCAGTCCATAAAAAAGGAGACCCCACAATCTGCGCCAACTACCGTGGGATCAGCCTCCTCAACATCGCATATAAGGTTCTATCGAGCGTATTGTGTGAAAGATTAAAGCCCACCGTAAACAAACTGCTTGGACCTTATCAGTGCGGCTTCAGACCCGGAAAATCAACAACCGACCAGATATTCACCATCCGCCAAATCTTGAAAAGACCCGTGAAAGGAGAATCGACACACACCACCTTTTCGTCGATTTCACAGCTGCTTTCGACAGCACGAAAAGTAGCTGCCTTTATGCCGCGATGTCGAGCTGCAGAACTAAACAAAGAAGGTACCATCTTCTATAAGAGTGTACAGCTGATGGCGTATGCCGACGATATTGATATCATCGGCCTCAACACCCGCGCCGTTTGTTCTGCTTTCTCCAGGCTGGACAAGGAAGCACAGAAAAAGGGTCTGGCAGTGAACGAGGGCAAGACGAAATATCTCCTGTCATCAAATAAACAGTCGTCACACTCGCGACTCGGCTCTCACGTCACTGTTGACAGTCATAACTTTGAAGTTGTAGATAATTTCGTCTATTTAGAAACCAGCATTAACACCACCAACAATGTCAGCCTGGAAATCCAACACAGGATTGCTCTTGCCAACAGGTGCTACTTCGGACTGAGTAGGCAATTGAAAGTAAAGTCCTCTCTCGACGAACAAAAGCTAAACTCTATAAGTCGCTCATAATTCCCGTCCTGCTATATGGTGCAGAGGCTTGGGCGATGACAGCAACCGATGAGTCGACGTTACGAGTTTTCGAGAGAAAAAATCTGCGAAAGATTTATGGTCCTTTGCGCATTGGCCACGGCGAATATCGCATTCGATGGAACGATGAGCTGTACGAGATATATGACGACATTGACATAGTTCAGCGAATTAAAAGACAGCGGCTACGCTGGCTAGGTCATATTGTCCGGATGGATGAAAACACTCCAGCTCTGAAAGTATTCGACGCAGTACCCGCCGGGAGAAGCAGAGGAAGAGGAAGACCTTCACTCCGTTGGAAGGACCAAGTGGAGAAGGACCTGGCTTCGCTTGGAATATCCAATTGGCGCAACGTAGCGAAAAGAAGAAACGACTGGCGCGCTGTTGTTAACTCGGCTATAATCGCGTAAGCGGTGTTTACGCCAATTAAGAAGAAGAAGAGGACTCACCAATAATTCACCGACACTGTCGTAGTATTAACCTTCTAAGCACTGCTCTCAAATATATAGCGGCAACTCCCGATTTCGATGGCTCTAACCAACTCCAAACACGGATAGAATTTTTAAATGAACCGAATAACGAACAGATCTATATCAATAGCCAATTACAAGTAAAGATTAATCAATAAATTGACACTGTAAATAAAATAATTAGCTCTACAAAAGAGCATGAACGTGACTCTGAAAACTTATTATACCCTGAACTGAAATTGTTTAGATCGGTTAACTATAGCATATAGCTGCCATACAAACTGAACAATCGGAATCAAGTTCTTGAATGGAAAACTTTCAAATGATAAGATATATTCACGAAATATGGCACAGATTATATTTTAAAGTAATAATGTGTTCTCCGAAGAAATGGTTCAGATCGGAATTCTATAGCATATAGCTGCCATACAAACTGACTGATCGGAATCAAATGCTTGCATAGGAAACTTCCTTATTTGATGATATATCCTCACGAAATTTGGCATGGATTACTGCTTAAGGTAACAATATAATCTCAAAAAAATTGTTCAGAACGGATTGCTATGGCATATAGCTTCCATACAAACTGAACACATATGTAGTTACTAACAGAAATGCACCTGTGAAGGGTATTTAGCTTCCGCCGTGCAACCGAAGTTAACGTTTTTATACTCTCGCAACAATGTTGTTAAGGAGAGTATTATAGTTTTGTTCACATAACGGTTGTTTGTAAGTCCTAAAACTAAAAGAGTCAGATATAGGGTTATATATACCAAAGTGATCAGGGTGACGAGTAGAGTCGAAATCCGGATGTCTGTCTGTCCGTCCGTCCGTCTGTCCGTGCAAGCTGTAACTTGAGTAAAAATTCAGATATCATGATGAAACTTGGTACACGTATTCATTGGCTCCATAAGAAGGTTAAGTTCGAAGATGGGCAAAATCGGCCTACTGCCACGCCCACAAAATGACGGAAACCGAAAACCTATAAAGTGTCATAACTAAGCCATAAACAAAGATATTAAAGTGAAATTTGGCACAAAGGATTGCATTAAGGAGGGGCATGTTTGGACGCAATTTTTTTGGAAAAGTGGGCGTGGCCCCGCCCCCTACTAAGTTTTTTGTACATATCTCGGAAACTACTATAGCTATGTCAACCAAACTCTACACAGTCGTTTTCTTCAGGTATTTCCATATACAGTTCAAAAATGAAAGAAATCGGATAATAACCACGCTCACCTCCCATACAAAGGTTATGTTGAAAATCACTAAAAGTGCGTTAACCGACTAACAAAAAACGTCAGAAACACTAAATTTTACGGATGAAATTGCTGCAGGAAGCTGCATCCAGGCTTTTTTTAAAAATTGAAAATGGGCGTGGCCTCGCCCACTTATGGACCAAAAACCATATCTCAGGAACTACTAGACCGATTTCAATGAAATTCGGTATGTAATATTTTCTTAACACCCTGATGACATGTACGAAATATAGGTGAAATCGGTTCACAACCACGCCTTCTTCCAATATAACGCTATTTTGAATTCCATCTGATGCCTTCTCTGTATAATACGAGTATAAACATTAGGAACCAATGATGATAGCGGAATAAAACTTTACAAAAATACGGTATTTGAAAAATATGTAAATGACGTATAATGAAATCTCGATTATCACTTTATCATGCGAGAGTATAAAATGTTCGGTGACACCCGAACTTAGCCCTTCCTTACTTGTTTCTTGCTTGAATTGATATCAGCAAGAAACAGAGCATTGATGGACGAAATAGAATCAGCCAAATATTCAGTCAATTTGTGTAAGGTACAGTTTATAAATTTAATTTTGTTAAATAGCGATGAAGTTATGAATTTACTAATCAACGAGTACTCTACAAATATAACAATAAGCGATTAACTAACATTCATTAAATTGAAAATTTTACAAGATAATAATAACATTTATGTTATAATTTAATATCCAATAGTTGAACAAAATTTTAAGCAAATACAAATCAAGCCAGTTGTAAAAAATTGTAAAATAATTATGATAGAAACTAATATAATATCAAAATGTAATAGTAAATACCAATAGCTTGTTAACTGTAAAAATTCTGTATGAACCATATTTTGTCAAATGTCAAGTAGAAATAGTTCTTGTATTTTGAATCTACTAAGCCAACAGCCCAATAGAGGAAATTGACAACGGCCTGATCGTTATAAACGATAAATTGGTGGAAGTTCGTGAAGGAAACTCTGATGGAATAACGTTGAATGGAACATTTGCTATTAAGTTTACAGAAAATGTGATTATTAATGGTACCACTTACACTAACTGGCGAAAGCCGCGCCCGCACAATTTTTGAACCACTAATCATACAACATTATTATCGCTTCCGTACGCGCACAACATTAACCAAAAAAGCCTAAGACACATCGTATCATTGAGAGGCCTTGTGAAAGCCCAATCGTCTAGATGGCTAATAGCTTACGCATCTACAATTGCCTTTTTTGTTGTTGCCAACGTTCTTAAAGAATCCTCTTCTAGCGGGGGAGTAGTTAACATATCACAGCAGCATACAACAGCAAGTGCAGTTATGCCCGTGATTGCAACGCAAGCAACAACATCAAAAGTGCGAGGCTCAAGTTGAAGACAGAGATAAAGAGATGTCCAACACCAGCAATTGCTAAACGCTAAAACCTACTGAACTTTGACAGCTAATCGAGTTCAGTAAGTTTTGACGTTTATCAATTGAAAACGAGCGTTGGCCAGATTGAAATCTTACCAAAAAAATATGTAAACGGAGGGATTTGTTGGATCGTTCAAGATAAATATACATATATATAAAAATTATAAAACAATGAAAATTAAATAAATTTGTGAAATTAAAGGTAATTGATGAAACGCTTGTAATTTGAAGCATCATAGTATTATTTTCAATGGAAAATGATTAAAAACATTTAATGATTGAGAGCTAACAAGCTTAAATCCGTTTATTGGGTATTGAAAGGTCAAAAATCAGTTGTTCTAATATGCTTTAAAAAGACTCAAATAGTTTCTCCATATAATAAATAACCACTATATAGTGAATTTTTATTCATACTAAATGTTGGGTGTTTCAATTTAAATGCCCACAAATTATTATTTTGTTCGATCTGGCCATAATGGAAAATGTTATAAAAAACGCTAATTTTGAAGCGCTCTCACACTGGAATAAGTTGGACATCCCTTTTTTATGTTGCAGTCAACGGAAACGCTTGCTAGTGGCAAGCGACACCAACAGTCCAAGTTGATATAAATGAATTGTTAATGGGTGATATAGGCCTACTGGGGAACCGAGCACCCAAAAATAACTTCGGTAACGCGCCACCTCATAGGTGGTGTGGAAAATGCAAATTTGGTGTTTTATTTAAAATGCCCAAAATATAGTTTTTTTTCTGATCTGGCTACAATAAAAAATGTCATAAAAAACGCTAATTTTGTGTTGATAATCTTGCGAGCTTTCAATCTAAACGGACGTGTATTGATGCGCTCCGTAGAAACTTTCTTTAAAAAACAAAAATAAAAATAAACAAATACCAAAAAAGTGCATTAAGTGCAAGCGTTAGGCAATAACGCCGTAAGTGTTAATAAAAACATAAAAAACACAAAAATTAGACTTTTTGTAAACAATCAAAATAATAAAAAAAAAACAAATACATAAGTGCGAAATAAACAATAAAAGAAACAAAAAAAAAACATGAGCGCGGCGCAGCCCCACCAACAAGGCCGTAGGCATTCTCTGAATGCCTACTTCAGCTTTGTCGAGCCTGCGAATACAGCTCATAACAACAAACAAGGCAACGGTGAGAATGATGAGTCATCGAAGCGAACAACTGAGCAGCATCATAAGCAGAGCGTACAAAATACAAAAGCAGCAGAGAACATCAATCAACAACGGCCATCAACAAAAGTGATCACACCAACAAGTAAGCAGGTACCAGCAAGCACGCAGCCAGAGAAGAATAACATAACGCAAAGTGAGAATGTACCATTAAAAAAAGGCCAGTCTGTGCAAACTGGCATTGATCGCTACGTTTATATAAAAAGGAAATTAAGTCCTTCAAAGGCAGCGGTCAATCCTAAAAAATTTCAGGTCGGCACACCAAATATGAATAAAACGGGAGCTTTAAATGGCAACAGATTTGCCTTACTAAGCAAGAGTTCAGACGACGTTGCGAAGGGTACCACCACAGTCGTAAATGCCAAACCCCCTCCAATTTATTTGCGTGAGCGTAGCAGTAATGCTCTTGTTGCTGAATTAAGTAAAATTGTAGGTACTAACAATTTCCATATAGTGCCTTTGAAAAAAAGGCAATATAGATGAAACAAAAATTCAGTCCTACACTGAAAAAGTTTTATGGACATAAGAATTTTTGTCAAATAAAACAAGAATTTTTATTCGTATCAACTGAAGAGCTCTAAGGGCCTAGTTGTTGTAATCAAGGGTATAGAGTCCGCCGTAGACTCTAGTGAAGTCACAGAAGCATTGGAAGAATGTGGTTTTGAAATTAAAACAGTTGTAAATATATTTAATAGAAACAAAATACCACAGCCAATGTTTAAAATTGAATTGCTGCCGAATTCAAATCAGCTTAAAAAAATGAGACCCATCCAATATATAATTTGCAGCAAACTGCATCGTAGAGTAACTGTGGAAGAACCTCATAAAAGAAACGGTCCGGTACAATGTACTAACTGCCAAGAATATGGGCATACTAAATCATACTGCACTCTACGCAGTGTTTGTGTGGTATGTGGCGATTTACATCCCACTTCCAAATGCACTCTTAAGAAAGACGAATTAAATAAAAAATGCAGCAATTGCGGAGGAAATCACACTGCTAACTACAGAGGTTGCCCTGTGTATACAGATTTGAAATCGAAGTTGTCACAGGGCATTCAAGCACGTCGTAACCAAATGTTACAAACACCCTGTAATGAAATTATAGCAAGCTCAGAAAAAAGTACAAATCCTATTACTTCTAACAATAATAATATGCAAGGAAGCTGTGCAAATGTGGTGAAAGGCAACACTGTGCTTATGCAACTGCCGCAAAATCCTTCAAATGGAGGTATTGAAACTATGATTATAAATCTTACACAGTGTATGACACAATTTATGTCTACTATGCAAAACATGATCCAAGATTTAATAAAATCACAAAATCAAATGCTGCAAAATTTATTAAGTAAAAAATTAGCTTACTAAATATCTGTATATGGAATGCTAACGGTGTTAACCAACATAAATTAGAGATTATCAGATTTCTGTCTGAAAAGAATATAGATGTAATGCTTATTTCAGAAACTCATCTAACAAATAAAAATAATATCAATATACCGGGATTTAGACTATATGTTACAAATCATCCGGATGGTAAAACGCATGGTGGCACGGCAGTGTTGATTAGAAATCGTTTAAACCACTATGCTCTAGAACAGGCCCGTCCAACATAATTTTGTGAAGGGCCAGGTTTAGCATTTTCATAACCGTAGCGGGCCAAAAAAAAAATAAAATGACCTTCAGTTTTGGTATATTTATTTATTTATAATAAGCAACATCACATAAATCTTAATATATTATTATTAATGTAACTATGGCCTTAGCATATAAAGATATTCTTATTCTTAAAATCTAATTAATGAGATGTCTGAAATTTTTTCTGTTTGCACAGTGCATCTATGTCAGCTGGAGTTTTAGAAGTGGCTATGCGCAAAATGCCTTTAAGATGACTATCTAATAAAGATGATCTGGGTTTTTATTTGTTAAATTTCATGCGAGAAAACAACTGCTCGCAAACATATGTACTACCAAATAAAGAAATATGTTGAATAGCCAGCTTAGTAAGGTTTGGGTATTGACTGGGTGTAATATACTTTTTGTAAAATTCAATTAAGTTTGGAAGACAATTATTATATGCTGTTTTTAGATGAGAGCTGCTTTGCAATTCTATTAACTCCAGCTGTAAACTCTGCGCAGCGCCTTCAATTTCAACATCAAATGGATTTTAAAACACTTTCATGCAGGGAGTTTGTGATTTGAAGTCAGCGAATCTGTCGTCAAACTCGTTCCTTAATCTTTGTATCATCAACACGTACTTGTCAAAATCCAAGGTATCTTGCTTTCTTGTAGATAAGGTCTCCCAATGAATCAACTGCTTTTTTTCCAGTTGCTTTTCCAACAACAAAAGCTTTTTTGTGAAAGCTAGAACCTGTTCGTATAACTGTGTGCATAGTTGGTATTTCCCTTGCAGTTTCAAGTTAAGCTCAGAAAGATATTTAGTTATATCAACCACGAAAGCCAGATCAGCCCACCACTGCTCATCAGTAAGGAAAGTCATTTTTTGGTCTTTGTTGTCAAGAAAAATCTTTAAGTCGTCCAGCAGGGAATAGAATCGTTTTAGTGTAGCTGCTCTGCTGAGCCAGCGAACGCGACTGAAGTATACAATGTCTTCGTGATCTGAACCGACATCAGCCAGAAAAGCCTGGAACTGTCTGTGGTTAAACCCTCTTGCGCGTATAAAATTAACTGTCTGCACTACTTTATCCATCACGTGTTTCAGGCCTATATAACTGGGATGCTCAAAGACTATAAGAGATGGCGGACCGGATGAAGGGCCTATGCGAGCCGGATGGTGGCCCGGGGGCCGTATGTTGGACAGGCCTGCTCTAGAATCTCATGCTACACCACAGTGACAAGCTACAACAATATCACTAAAAAATCGAGGTTGTGACTTAAACCTTACGGCTACATACTGTCCACCTCGGTTTAAAATTACAGAAATCGAATTTAAAGGCTTTTTTGGAACACTAGGTCAAAGATTTCTAGCAGGTGGAGATTACAACCCAAAACACACGTCCTGGGGCTCACGTCTTATTAATCCGAAAGGACGACAGCTGTATCAAACTGTTATAAATAGGCACAATAACCTTGAAATAATATCCTGGTAAGCCGACATATTGGCCAAGTGATCGTAAGAAAATAACAGATTTAATTGATTTTGTCAAAAATATAGATAAATCGCACATAACAGCTGATACATGTACTGATCTATCTTCTGATCACTCTCCTGTACTAATAAAGTTATGTGAACAGCCCATATTTGTTAATCCAAAAGTGGGTCTAACTTCTTATAAAACGAATTGGCTAAAATATAAAAAATACGTCAGTAGCCACATTAATATTGAGTACAAAATAAATAAAGGAAGAGATATTGACGAAAGCATAAGAGAAGTCAATGATATAATAACCAGCGCAGCTGTCTTAGCAACACCAAACAAAAGCTATAAGCCGCTTGGTTTCAGAAAATTCCCTAATAGAGAAATAGAAATGCTTGTAAATGAAAAAAGGCGTGCAAGACGTGAATGGCAGATAAATCGTTCCCCCTCCACTCAGCTTCAGTTGAAAGCTGCTGTACGTAAATTAAAAAAAGCGCTCAAACGTGAGGAAGAATTGAACACCGAAATGTATATAAAGAAGATGTGTCCAAATTCCAACAAGCGAAATTCACTTTGGAAAGCCCAAAGTTCCATGAAGCCACCAACTGATTCCAACATGCCTATACGAGACTTGGGTGGAAATTGGGCTCGAAGTGTTGAGGAAAAGGCTAATTGTTTTGCAAATCACCTAGAAAAGGTATTTCAACCCAATTTGCCAAAGAACAACTTTAAGCTGTCAATCTTACCCAACACAGCTAAAGAGTCGCTCGGAGTCTCTTAAGACCTCACCTTCTGAAATTATTGGTATTATCAAAGAACTTAATCCAAAAAAGGCGCCGGGATATGATAATATTTCCCCAAAAATGCTAATTGAGTTACCAATTATTGCTGTAGAGGTGCTCTCTTTGCTCTTCAATGCAATTCTTAGTTTCGGATACTATCCAATTTCATGGAAAAAGTCGCTGATTATCTTGATAGATAAACCTTGGAAAGACTTAACACAGCCGTCTTCATACAGACCAATCAGTCTTCTACCTGTCTTTCAAAAGTATTTGAAAAAGTATTACTATCAAAGATGACTCCTTTTCCTCCATGAAAATAATACAATACCAATGCATCAATTCGGTTTTCGTGCGAAACATGGCACAATAGAGCAAGTAAATAGAATTACTAACGAGATAAGGAAAGCATTTGAGCACAGGGAGTACTGTTCAGCAATATTTTTAGATGTAGCTCAGGCGTTTGATAAGGTGTGGCACGAAGGTCTTTTATACAAGATTAAAAAATTCTATCTTTAGAACTGTATAAAACATTGGAGTCTTACTTAAAAAATAGAAAATTTATGGTGAAAGTGGAATATTTCAAATCTGATGTACGACAGATAAGGGCTGGTGTACCTCAGGGCAGTGTGTTAGGCCCAACACTATACATCATATATACAGCAGATCTTCCAACAGCTTATAATGTATTAACTTCAACTTTTGCGGATGACACAGCTATAGGGAGCCGTAACAAATGCCACATTTTAGCATCGCGAATATTAGCGAAGCATTTAAGTTCTGTCGAAGAATGGCTAGCGAACTGGCGTATAAACGTGAATGAACAGAAGTGTAAGCACATTACATTTTCGCTAAGACCAAAGATGTGCCCGGCAGTAAAAATAAACAATATATTAGTACCCCAAGCGAACGAAGTAACATATCTTGGTATTCACCTAGATAGAAGGCTCACGTGGAGAAAACACATCTCTAGTAAAATAACATGTATGAAGATTAGAGCTGCAAATTTAAATTGGTTTTTAAATAAAAACTCAAAACTTAGCCTAGACAACAAAGTACTTTTGTATAATGCGGTCATAAAGCCGATTTGGATGTATGGCATTCAACTGTGGGTACGACCTGTGCAACTGATATTGATCTAATACAAAGGTTCCAATCAAAAATGCTTAGAACAATCACGTGTCCACCATGGTACATGCGTAACGAAAATATCCATAAAGACCTTGGTATCCCTATGGTAAAGAAAGAAGTAGAAGACAGCAGAATTAAATATATATCTAAACTCCGAGATCACCCAAACCCTCTGGCTAGTGCTTTGGTACATTCCTGCGGTCAAACACGACTTAAAAGAAGAGATATGCCTGCGTACTAAGGAGCAAAGTATCACCAAAACAGCTCAATCACTTGCTTGAGCCTGTCTAGTTTTTAATTAGATTTAAGATTTTATAACTTATTGTTAGGCTTTAAGAAAAAGCAGATCCAATAAATAAAATAATTTTGAAAAACAAAAAAAAATTTGTGGCGCTCTCACACTGGAATAAGTTAAACATCCCTTTATTCCTGACTTGATTGTCGCGAACGGAACATAATATAATGGGAAATAAAATAAATCAAACTAAACCTTGCGTTTTATTTACGTACACAGTATAGCAGTATAAATTATAAATATATAAACACTATATAAGGTTTTTACCAAAAAAATAATGCTAGTATAGAAGATACCATACACAAATTTCGATTTCGCAAGTTATGTATATATTTATAACTCAAGAACGGCTAACCCGATTTGGTTGAAAATTGGTGATGAGGTAGCTGGGAACCTCGGGACGGGCATAGGCTACGTTTTATCGTTTTATGTCAAAAGTCACAACAATTCATGTATAAAAGAATATTCATGTTAGAATCATTTGAACATTTTTTTCTTCAAAAATAGAAAATAAAATCACACAGCTACTGGCAGAGTGCAGTAATTTTTTTAAATGCACATATATATGGTCAAAGACCGGAAGTAGTGAGCTGCTTGAGCCATGTGTAAAAGAATGGGAGTGGTCACCAAGTGAATGGCGATCAGAGAACTTTCCTCACTTGCGTGAACTTCTACACATGACTCCAGCCTCCACGACGAAACATCCCCAAATGGGTTGAGGCTGATTGACTTCGCCGGGACCCGAAATATGGTCATCTGTAGTACTAGATTCCAGTATAAGATGATTCATCAAGCTACCTGGCTGTCACCGGATCGAAAAACTATCAACCAGATCGATCATGTTGTGATAGACGGAAGACACGTCTCCAGTGTTTTAGATGTGCGTGCGCTCCGAGGTCCTAACATCGACTCGGACCACTATCTTGTTGCAGCCAAGATTCGCACCATCCTCTGTGCAGCAAAAAACGCACGCCAACGAACACAAGGAAGGTTCGACGTCGAGAAGCTGCAATCACAACAGACAGCCGAAAGATTTTCTACTCGGCTTGCACTCCTGCTCTCTGAGAGCACTCTTCAACAACTCGGTATAAGGGAACTGTGGGACAGCATTTCAAATTCCTTACTTACAGCTGCAACCGAAACCATTGGTTTTCGGAAAGTGCAAAAGAACAGCTGGTACGACGAGGAGTGCCGTGTCGCAGCGGAGAGAAAACAGGCTGCCTACCTCGCAACGTTACGATCGACCACTACACGTGCGGGATGGGATTGATACCGAGAGTTGAAGAGGGAGGCGAGACACATTGGAAGAAAGAAGCTGAAATGCGTGAGTACGAAGAGCTAGATAAGCTGGCCGACAAGGGTAATGCTCGAAAATTCTACGAAAAAATGCGGCGGCTTACAGAAGGTTTCAAGACCGGAGCATACACTTGTAGAACCCCCAAAGGTGATCTAGTCACTGATGTCCAGAGCATACTTAAATTATGGAGGGAACACTTCTACAGCCTGCTAAGTGGCAGTGAACGCACAACACCAGGAGAAGGAGAACCCGATTCCCCAATCGATGACGATGGAGCAGACGTTCCATTACCCGACCATGAAGAAGTTCGAATAGCAATTGCCCGCCTGAAGAACAGCAAAGCGGCAGGGGAAGACGGATTGCTGGCCGAGCTATTCAAACACGGCGGCGAAGAACGGATAAGGAGCATGCATCAGCTTCTTTGTAAAATATGGTCGGACGAAAGCATGCCCAACGATTGAAATTTAAGTGCGCTATGCCCAGCCCATAAAAAAGGAGACCCCACAATCTGCGCCAACTACCGTGGGATCAGCCTCCTCAACATCGCATATAAGGTTCTATCGAGCATATTGTGTGAAAGATTAAAGCCCACCGTCAACAAACTGATTGGACCTTATCAGTGTGGCTTCAGACCCGGAAAATCAACAACCGACCAGATATTCACCATGCGCCAAATCTTGGAAAAGACCCGTGAAAGGAGAATCGACACACACCACCTTTTCGTCGATTTCAAAGCTGCTTTCGACAGCACGAGAAGTAGCTGCCTTTATGCCGCGATGTCTGAATTTGGTATCCCCGCAAAACTAGTTCGAGCTGCAGAACTAAACAGAGAATACCATCTTCCATAAGAGCGTACAGCTGCTGGCGTATGCCGACGATATTGATATCATCGGCCTCAACATCCGCGCTGTTAGTTCTGCTTTCTTCAGGCTGGACAAGGAAGCACAGAAAATGGGTCTGGCAGTGAACGAGGGCAAAACGAAATATCTCCTGTCATCAAACAAACAGTCGTCGAACTCGCGACTTGGCTCTCACGTCACTGTTGACAGTCATAACTTTGAAGTTGTAGATAATTTCGTCTATTTAGGAACCAGCATTAACACCACCAACAATGTCAGCCTGGAAATCCAGCGCAGGATTGCTCTTGCCAACAGGTGCTACTTCGGACTGAGTAGGCAATTGAAAAGTAAAGTCCTCTCTCGACGAACAAAAGCTAAACTCTATAAGTCGCTCATAATTCCCGTCCTGCTATATGGTGCAGAGGCTTGGGCGATGACAGCAACCGACGAGTCGACGTTACGAGTTTTCGAGAGAAAAATCCTGATGATTATAACACTAACGAAATAAACTTCTTCTTCTTCTTAATTGGCGTAGACACCGCTTACGCGATTATAGCCGAGTTGACAACAGCGCGCCAGTCGTTTCTTCTTTTCGCTACGTGGCGCCAATTGGATATTCCAAGCGAAGCCAGGTCCTTCTCCACTTGGTCCTTCCAACGGAGTGGAAGTGTTCCTCTTCCTCTGCTTCCCCCGGCAGGTACTGCGGCGAATACTTTCAGAGCTGGAGTGTTTTCGTCCATCCGGACAACATGACCTAGCCAGCGTAGCCGCTGTCTTTTAATTCGCTGAACTATGTCAATGCCGTGGTATATCTCGTACAGCTCCTCGTTCAATCGAATGCGATATTCGCCGTGGCCAATGCGCAAAGGACCATAAATTTTGCAGAACTTTTCTCTCGAAAACTCGTAACGTCGACTCATCGGTTGCTGTCATCGTCCAAGCCTCTGCACCATATAGCAGGACGGGAATTATGAGCGACTTATAGAGATTGGCTTTTGTTCGTAGAGAGAGGACTTTACTTTTCAATTTCCTACACAGTCCGAAGTAGCACCTGTTGGCAAGAGCAATCCTGTGTTGGATTTCCAGGCTGACATTGATGGCGGTGTTAATACTGGTTCCTAAATAGACGAAATTATCTACAACTTCAAAGTTATGACTGTCAACAGTGACGTGAGAGCCAAGTCGCGATTGCGACGACTGTTTGTTTGATGACAGGAGATATTTTGTCTTGCCCTCGTTCACTGCCAGACCCATTTTCTCTGTCTTATTGTCCAGCCTAGAGAAAGCAAAACTAACGGCGCGAGTGTTGAGGCCGATGATCTCAATATCATCGGCATACGCCAGGAGTTGTACACTCTTATAAAAGATGGTACCTTCTCTATTTAGTTCTGCAGCTCGAACTATTTTCTCCAGCAGCAGGTTGAAAAAGTCGCACGATAGGGAGTCGCCTTGTCTGAAACCTCCTTTGGTATCGAACTTTTCGGAGAGGTCCTTCCCGATCCTGACGGAGCTTTTCGTGTTGCCCAACGTCAGTTTACACAGCCGTATTAGTTTTGCGGGGATACCAAATTCAGACATCGCGGCATAAAGGTAGCTACTTTTCGTGCTGTCGAAAGCAGCTTTGAAATCGACGAAGAGATGGTGTGTGTCGATTCTCCTTTCACGAGTCTTTTCCAAGATTTGGCGCATGGTGAATATCTGGTCGGTTGTTGATTTTCCAGGTCTAAAACCTCACTGATAACGTCCAATCAGGTTGCTGCCGGTGGGCTTAAATCTTTCACACAATACGCGCGATAGAAACATAAATGCGATGTTGAGGAGGCTAATCCCACGGTAGTTGGCGCAGATTGTGGCGTCTCCTTTTTTATGGATTGGGCATAGCACACTTAAATTCCAATCGTTGGGCATGCTTTCGTCCGACCATATTTTACAAAGAAGCTGATGCATGCTCCTTATCCGTTCTTCGCCGCCGTGTTTGAATAGCTCGGCCAGCAATCCGTCTTCCCCTGCCGCTTTGCTGTTCTTCAGGCGGGCAATTGCTATTCGAACTTCTTCATGGTCGGGCAATGGAACGTCTGCTCCATCGTCATCGATTGGGGAATCGGGTTCGCCTTCTCCTGACGTTGTACTTTCACTGCCATTCAGCAGGCTGGAGAAGTGTTCCCTCCATAAATTAAGTATGCTCTGGGCATCGGTGACTAGATCACGTTTGGGGGTTCTACAAGTGTATGCTCCGGTTTTGAAACCTTCTGTAAGCCGCCGCAGTTTTTCGTAGAATTTTCGAGCATTACCCCTGCCGGCCAGCTTATCAAGCTCTTCGTACTCACGCATTTCGGCCTCTTTCTTTTTCTGTCTGGAAATGCGTCTCGCTTCCCTCTTCAACTGTCGGCATCTATCACATCCCGCACGTGTTGTGGTCGATCGTAACGTTGCGAGGTAGGCAGCCTGTTTTCCCTCCGCTGCGACACGGCACTCCTCGTCGTACCAGCTGTTATTTTGCACTTTCCGAAAACCAATGGTTTCGGTTGCAGCTGTACATAAGGAGTTTGAAATGCCGTCCCACAGTTCCCTTATACCGAGTTGTTGACGAGTGCTCTCAGAGAGCAGGAGTGCAAGCCGAGTAGAAAATCGTTCGGCTGTCTGTTGTGATTGCAGCTTCTCGACGTCGAACCTTCCTTGTGTTTGTTGACGTGCGTTTTTTGCTGCACAGAGGCGGGTGCAACAAGATAGTGGTCCGAGTCAATGTTAGGACCTCGGAGCGTACGCACGTCTAGAACACTGGAGACGTGTCTTTCGTCTATCACAACATGATCGATCTGGTTGGTGGCCTTTCGATCAGGAGACAGCCAGGTTGCTTGATGTTACTTCTTGTGCTGGAATCTGGTAATACAGATAACCATATTTCGGCGGGTCCCAAACCCAGCGCACAACCCTATGTAGGGGATGTTTCGCCTTCTCACTTTAGCTCGCCTTCGGACGGATGTTCTTAGGCTACCCAGAGGATACTTGGTCAAAGACCGGAAGTTCTGAGCTGCTTGAGCCATGTGTAAAAGAATCGTTTCTGGCCACTCCCAAGTGAATGGCGATCAGAGAACTTTCCTCACTCGCGTGAACTTCTACACATGACTCCATCCTCCAGAAACAAACTATTTTCAATAAAAGATGGCTAACCAAACAATTAGCCAATTAAACAGACGCTGTTAACCATAGAGTAAAAGATAGTTTTCCAAAATATTTTGCAAATTACAGCAAGAAAATACATATATGTACTAGCGTTACCCGGCGCGCTTCTCTACGCGAAAAATTGATTGCTTAAAAGATGATTTCTTAACACAATAATGAAAAAGAAAAGCAATGTTCAATTTAATACAATTGTATACACAACATTTTTTGTTTTATTTTGTGGTGCATAAATAAACAAATTTTTCGTGGCTCCAACTCTCGAATGCAACGTACAGTTGACCGTGAGAAAAGCAAGCTTCCTCTAAATTAACTCCACACACCTGGAGCGTTTGCCCTTGAGCTTTGTTGACGGTCATAGCAAAAGATAGCCGAACAGGAAATTGAAGACGTTTAAATTCGAATGGCATGTCCGTTGGTATTAATGGGATGCGCGGTATTAGTACAATTTCACCTTTTGCTTTGCCAGTGAGAATTGTTGCTTGAATTAAATTTGGCATCAATTTCTTCACTGAAAGTCTCGTCCCATTACAAAGTTTCGGTGCATTAAGATTTCGAAGAAGTATAATCGATGAACCAACTTTCAACTTCAAATTATGCGGTGGCATGCCTCTTGGTTCCAAAGAATTTAAAAATTCAACCGGATAATTGACTGCGTCTTCATCATTCATAGCAGTATCAAAGGATTTATACGTTTCCGAATTACCTGACAATTTTTCCTGGATGTGGAAATTGATTTCATTGACATTGACATTTTTGGTGCTAAAATTGCACGTTCTCATAACCAATCATGGTTATTATAATTTGAGCAATATTTGGAAAACGCGATCAATGAGTTCTTCTTTTGATGATACAATTATTGAAAAATTATTCGGTAACGTGATAAACCCATTTTGATCACTTGCCATTTACATATTGTGGAGTATACGTTTGTACGAACGCACGCAATTCATTACGATCGAATTGCAGTTCGCGTTGCATGTTGATATTATGATCACAAATAACATACGAGTTTGAATTGGTGGAGAAACAATTGATGCATCACGAAGCGTAGCATCCCAATGCATATCATCTTCCAGCAAATGCAAGTGTTGACATGCTTCACGGTATGTTGCGCACAATTGACCAGTAACAGTTCGTAAATGTTGGAATGATTGAGGTCCATGTACGTTCACCAACAAAATTCGCAAGTAAAAACATTCAACATTAGCTGGACTAACTGTAAAAATGCGTCCCAAAGCATCTGTTCGAAAAATACCTGGATAACCATCAACAGGTGTGCCTTGTTTGCGATGTTGAAATTTTTTTGTTGATGCATTCGCATGTGAAATAGTGAGACACTTCCGAATATAGCAAAGTCCTGGAAAATTCATCAGTTTCACATAACTGGAAATAAGCTGTCAGTGTAGTTACTGGTGGCTCTACTACTCTTTGTTCGGCTTTTGCAGCAGTGTAGTAAACACGTTGGTCGTTTTCAAGATGAACTGCCAAATGTACAACAACCGGATGTCTGTCATGAATTGGAAACGATAAAATACGCCATACAGCTTCATTCGTACTAATATAGCGCCTCATTTGGTACTGCAAAATTTCGTCATGATTATTCTCAGGAGCCACTCCAAAAACAGCCATATTGCTGCCCTTATTCACATACTTGCAAATATATTTGATTGATTTTACAGAATTGCAATATTCTACATTGTTGTGAGCGTTGAACATTTTTGACAGCATCGGTGAGTACGGAACTATCCACCGGTTATCGATTTCAACATCTTGATTTTTAATTTTAATTACAGTTGATTAACCGTTGTCTTCAGTTGATCGTCGACGATACTGTGATACTGATATCCATCATCTCCTGTAATTGTTTCAGCAATCAATTGCTTTGGAAAACGTTTCGAACATTTACCATCAATCATACAAAGTCGATTTCGGTTAATATCACCACAGAGACCGTGAATCATATTTTTCGTGACAACTTCGAATAATCCTGGCGATGGTTTGATCTGGAATTTCGGCCGATATGACGGTATCAATCATATCATGGGTTATTTTGTTTACGCACCAAATCAAAATATGTGCCTGAGGTAAGCCTCTTTTTTGCCACTCTATGGTATACATAAAGCACCGCACTTCTCCAAATACACGGAGTTTGACAATCAGATCCATTAATTTTTTCAATTTTTGTTGGAATACACGGGCAGTTATGTCATGCCGATCTTTTGACACCTGACCATCAAGTAAACAATCAGACACATCGACCCACTTCGGGTTGCACGTAAATGTTATGAATAGATCCGGTCGTCCATAATTTCGTAGATGTTCATGCATATGACGTGGGCTACCAACATATGATTATGGTAAAATTGTTAAACGGCCGATATCATTCACATTTACATCATTGATTATTGCGTCACGCAAATATATGTATTCCTCTGATCTTAATCGGGCTTGATTGTAACGGATGAAATTTTAATCGCTCACTTTCAATTTTGGCGTACATATCGATGATATATTGATGCGAAAGTTGATTGCATCGCAAAATAAAATTTGTTTCTGAGGGCGAATCATCAATCGGTACGAATAAAAATTCATCGCACTGACTTTTTCTGTTGATTCTTGACCTGTATTGCAAAAATTAAGTAGCGAATGAAAATGATTTATAAATCATATTTAGCACATTCGCGTAAATTACGGGAATTCCCGTCATTCATGTTTCCTTCAATAAACAATTGCGTGGAATTTCCGCGCTATTTGAATAGCTATTGATAGGCTTTTCTACTGTCAAAAATGGTTCACTTCTTATCACTTCACATTTTTAGTGTTGGTAAAGTCGTGAACAGGCCAACCGCAATTCAAACAAATTTAATTTGGGGAATCCCCATTCAAGGTTAACGTGCCAGTCATTTGGGGTTTGTTGAGGGGAAGTTTCAATAAAACGAAATGCGGGAAATCCCGACAAAAGTGCATAGGAAATTCATGTGGTAATTTAAAAAAATTAACCTGTAGAAAAAAAGCGGGAATTCCCGCTCTTCAATTTTGTATGGAAAAATTAAGTGATTATCTGGCAGCCACCCGCTAAATTCAAATGAACGCGAACGTGTTAAACAAAATAAAATGTATACGTACCAGTTGTTGGATTTATCATTGGTATGTTGATGTGATAGCCATTGTCCCCTCTCCAAAACAAAATGGGGTATTGCAATGCATCATAACAGCGATGGAGTTCTGAAATACGTTGTAAATTCTCATTTCTACGATACAAAACAATGTCTCGTGACTGAAACTGTTCGCCAACCACAACAATGGCTACTTCATCAATCGTTGGTGCATTGAATCGTCTGGTGTGCTCCCCAATTGGTGTTTTATCGGCTTTTATTATGATTTTGTGGCCATCGGAGGGCATCTGTTCGAGTGCCACTTTAAACAATTTCACCAAATCATTGTGTTGATGAAAAAATGTTTGCAATTCATTCACGATTGATCTTCTCGTATTCGTCGAAATTGCACAGCGCTTATTTAATTCACGATTCTCACCATCAATGAAATATATTTGCAAAAATTTATGATCATCATCTGGGAATGGTAGCAAAGACCCAGCCTTATGGTATAATTGACCTTGAATCGGTAACGGTCGAGAAATATATATAGATGATAACGGATCTTAATTTCTAAAAACATCGAACACAGGGACGGCACATAAATTAAAAATGATATTGCTAATTCCACACGAAGAAATCACCTTAAACGTCGGCATAAATCCATCTTTTATGATATTTGTAGCTCCAAAAGATGTCATTTGAAAGCATGAATTGTATTTTTTTGAATATTTAAGAGGAAATGCTTTTGACGTTGGCGAATTACCAAAACCAATGAATGCAAAGGTTCTGGCGGAAGTTCTAGCACCGGTAATTTGACTTTCCCACCAGCACAACACATGCCAGGCGTTTCGTTTATGAATTTAAATGCTTTGCAATGTATATGTACATTCTATATTCATCTGACAATGTAGGCATACATGCTGTAATCAATGGTGGCATCGTAATTGAAAGCCGCGTGTTCCATTTGACGTATATCATAAACGGACGTACGCCCACGACGGTTTCTTGGTGCTTCATTCTTATCCAAGTGAGTTCTCCGTCTGTGTCGTTGTGTTTCCATTTCATTTCGTCGAACACGATCTTCTTCAATTTGTGATCATCGATTTAACGCTGTAGCATTTGACTGACGTGAACGTCTGCCAATGTTTGGTCGTCTTGAACGTGGCATTCTTTCAGTACAGTGTATGACTAATTGAATGTAAAAGCAATACATTGAAAATTATTTCTAGAAAAAATTATACATTTAATTCAAACTTCAATGTGTGTGCGTGGAAATATGAATTCACATACACTCACACTGGACATAACCTCAATTGTGCAAATAAAGAAAACACTCACCGATATCAAATTAAAATTGTGAAAATTAAGTAACGCTTGGCAATTGAACTACATATATAAAAATGAAGCAATTAAAATACAATTAAAAAAGAAACACATGGTTAACACTCACCAAAAGTATGTTTGTTCAAAATGAGAGCAAGATATAAAAGAACTCAAAGCACATAAGAAAACTGTCAACTGAATTCCAATGACAGCAAATTAATATTCTGTACGCAATGAGAGCACGATGTAAAATTGATAAATCGTATTGAAAATACTTGATTTTGGTACAGTGTATTTACTCCCAAAAAATGTCAAACTCAGGAACGGCTGCACCGATTCCAAACAAACTTCACACAAACCACCTCCTCATAGATAGGAACGAACTCTAAAATTTTTGTGTCAATCGATTCGGCGGTTCTTGAGTTATAAGATTACCAAGGAAATGTAACTTCTTTTTATATATATAGATATATAGCATTTGTGCAAAGTCAATGAGAGAGAGCGAGTACAGACGTGTAGTGAAAGAGGAGAAATAGTTACTTTTTCCGGAGCCTAGAACATTTGTCAACTATCGGATAACGAATGCATTAATTAACCTATCGGTGACTAGTTAACTAACTTTTAACCGTCTTGTACGGTAACAATTTTAACAATAGATAACAGCCCTATTCTCGTGGCCTCACAAATATCACCAGCGTCACTATTGTGAGGCATTTGTGAGTTGTGAGGTTTTCCGTATTTGTTTGTTGTGTTTCTTTTGTTAATTTCAAAATTTTTAAAGAAATTTGCAATTATTTTCTAAAATGGAGGAAGTATTCCAAAGACGTTATCTATTATAAGTATTTGCCTATTATGATAAATATGTAACTTACGGTCTTTGTACATTTTACTTCCTTCTGAGTATGAATAAACAGAAATATACATATTTATGCTTAAATAATTTGGACAAGATTTTATTTGTAAATATGTATATACATATGTATTATTTAATACATGCGCGAATAAAAATATATTTATGTTTAAATAATATGCTGTAATGGTGCAGCTACTCCTAAGTTCTTCTCTTACATTTTGAAATCCTAAAAATAAATTAAATTATTATTATTATTATTAATATATGCACCAAATTTAATAAATTTGCGAAATAATTTTTTTTTTTGTTGTCAATTTCGTTATTTTGTCTTATTTGTTTTTGTAAAATAGCTTGTTCACAGAAAAATGCTTTTCAACTCATGTGGTGAGTGTTTTGTGCTTTTTTCTTGCGAAGTTTGAGCAAGAATAACCTCACAAAATAAACCACACAAAATAAACCTCACAAATAAAATAAAAATAAAAATCACTTATTAAATTTAAAACGACTTTTGTATTTCTAATCAAACGTTGACTTATTTTTTCGTATTTATAATAATGAATAATTAAACAAATACGTACCATTTTGGTCCATCAGTGTAAATTTCTAAAGAAATTTCGAAATTTCTAGAACGGAGGCAACCAAACCATTGTTGTACTACACGAACTGTTACAACATCGCATGTATAAAAGGATGTCCAACTTACTCCATTGGGAGACCGCCTCAAAATAAGCGTTTTTTATATCATTTTCCATTACAGTTAGATTGGGCAAAATAATGATTTTTGGGCATTTAAATTAAAACAACTTTTATTACGATAGCAAATTATTATATATTGGATTTTTAATACATAGCGAAACTACTTAAATCTTTTTATGCTTTTATGGTATATTAAACCAACTGACTTTTGATCTTTCAATACTTATTAAGCTGAATTAAGCCTGTTAGTTCTCAATTAATAAATGTTTTTAATTATTGGTAATAGGAAATTAATTCTACTATGCATCACATTGCATAACGTTTCATGAAATACATTTAAATTTCGCATTTTCTTTGATTTTCATTGTTTTATATTTTTATTAGCGATCTTAAATGGTGGCAACAAATCCCTACGTTCGCATATATTTTTGGGGGAATTTCAATCTGGCCGTTCCAGTCATTCCAATTGCAAAACGTCAAAAACTACCAGATGCAGCTAACTGTCAAAGTTTGGTAGGTGAGCGGTTCTAACATTCCCAGTGACAGAAGAGTTGGGCATCTTTTTATCATAGATAAATTGATCAGAATCTCTTTTCTTGCTCTCTTGCTTGTCAGCTGGCAGCGGACCCTGATCTTTTTTCTGAGCTCGCAACAAAACACAATCAGGGTCCCGTCAACCAGCAGTTAGTGAAAAAGCCGGGATGCCTGAAGAGCAGCGCTAAAACGAACTTCTAAAATTAGTGCGTTGTTGAAATTTTGTAAAACTAGATGTCAGTAGTTTGTAAAATTATTTATATATATGGGTGATATAGGCCTACTGGGGAACCGAGCACCTAAAAATAATATCGATAACGCGCTATTTCCATACCTCAGTGGCAATGTGGAAACTGCAAAATACTCAAAAATTGTTTACAAAATGCCCAATCTAATTTTTGCAGCAGTGGCATCATTGACAAATGTCATAAAATATGCGAGTTTTGACAGCTCCCTCTCGAACCAAAGGGATTCATATCAAGTTATTTGCGTTTTTATCTCTGCAGCATCGTCTCCGCAAACTTCACAAATTTCATTGGTGGCTTGCGTGGCATTTTTCCTTTTTTTTAAACAAAAATTTCAAAGTATAGCGAATTTCTTCATTATTTTCACTCATTTTTGAACAGCTTTAACTTTTTCTCAACTTCCCCAAATTTGATGGATAAATGAAGCTTAAGATCTCACCTTTCTAACACTATGTTGTATGACAAAGTGTAATTGGTAGCACTGGAGATGTATGAATGCCACGACATCTATTGACAAAATACGAAAAAACTTTTCGACTATGTGTTTCATATTTGCATTTTTGCTTTTTTATCATCCAAACGGTTATAGAATATATCGGGTGATAGTTCCACTGTCTACTTTGAATATCTTTCTTTAAATTGGTTAACGATGTTTTCTGATTTCACGTACCACTTCAAACATCTGCCATACTTCAATTATTTTTCTTGATAAATTTCCTGCCCTCAATAAAAATTTGTAAGACCATTACAATTAAAACCGCTATGACGAAAATTTTCATTCGCGTATTTACCATGCCTGCTCTTTTATGCTTTATGCTATTACGCAATCGTAATTCACAAAATCGGACTGCTAACACAATTCACATGATGAAATTTATAGAATATATCGGGTGATAGTTCCACTGTCTACTTTGAATATCTCTCTTTAAATTGGTTAACGATGTTTTCTGATTTCACGTACCACTTCAAACATCTGCCATACTTCACTTATTTTTCTTGATAAATTTCCTGCCCTCAATAAAAATTTGTAAGACCATTACAATTAAAACCGCTATGACGAAAATTTTCATTCGCGTATTTACCATGCCTGCTTTTTTTATGCTTTATGCTATTACGCAATCGTAATTCACAAAATCGGACTGCTAACACAATTCACATGATGAAACTGCTATCGCAATTCATAGAGTTCACTGAACTGCTATTAACAAAAAGTGATCGCAGTTACGATATGCGATTTTTCAATCACAGTGAAAAAATCAACGGCAGTGAAATATCGCCCATCACTAGCCCCCATTGAATCGTTATTCAAAGAAAAATTTAAAGCATGGTTACGATAATTTGTAGAGCGTCGGGTAAGCTCCTAGTATTTAATTAATATTTATTAATAAATTGCCTAGTCAGTCGGAAGTAGCACCTGTTGGCAAGAATCATTCTGCGTTGGATTTCGAGGTAGACATTGTTGTTGCTGTTACTACTGGTTCCTAGATAGATGTAATTATCTATGACTTCGAAGTTACGATTGGCAAAAAAACGCGAGCAGCTGTACAGTCTTATAGAATATGATATCTTCTCTCTCAAGAGTAGATTGAAGAAATCGCACGAAAGGGAGTCGCTTTGTAGGAAACCTCGTTTCACACAATACTTATTACGTCTGCTCTATCGTCATCGATTGGGCAATTGGGTTCACCATCTCATAGCATTATAATTTCACTGCACTCAGCAGGCTGAATAAGTGTTCCCTCCATAACTTTAGTATGCATCACTTCCTTCTGGGGGTTATACAAAAGTATGCCCCAGTCTTGAAACATTCTGTTAGAACGCCTCATCGTTTCGTAGAAATTTCGAGCATTACCACCGTCGGTCCGCTTGTCAAGCTCTTCATACTCACGCATTTCGGCCTCTCTCTTTGTTTGCGTCTCACTTCCCTCTTCAGCTCGGAGCGTACGCACGTCAAAACACTAGCCACGTGTCTTTCGTTTATCACAACATGATCGATCTTGTCGTAAACTTTTCGATCCGCAGACAACCAGATAGCTTGATGAATTTTCATACGCTGGAATTTTCTAGTACTACATATAACCATATTTCGGGCCCCTACGAAGTCGATCAGCCTAAACATATTTGGGGATGCACCAACGTGGAGGCTGAATTTACCGACCGTTTTGCCAAAGATATCTTCTTTGCGGCGGAAGAGAAAGACGATGTGACCAAAGATCCGCTTGAAGGAGCGTACCTATGAGATCTGGCGCCCCTATGATGTCAAAATCATGCTTGACGACTTTGACGCTTTGACATATCTTTGGCACTACGGTCGGTAAATTCAGCCTCCACGACGAAACATTCCTAAATGGGTTATCTGTAGTACTAGATTCCAGCATAAGAAGATTCATCAAGCCACCTGGCTGTCTCCGAATCGAAAAGTCACCAACCAGATCGATCATGTTGTGATAGACGGAAGACACGTATCCAGTGTTCTAGACGTGCGTACGCTCCGAGGTCCTAACATCGACTCGGACCACTATCTTGTTTCACCCGATTCTCCCCAAGATTCGCACCCGCCTCTGTGCAGCAAAAAGCGCACGTCAACAAACACAAGGAAGGTTCAACGTCGAGAAGCTGCAATCACAACAGACAGTCGAACGATTTTCTACTCGGCTTGCACTAAGGCTCTCTGAGAGCACTCGTCAACAACTCGGTATAAGGGAACTGTGGGACGGCAATTCAAACTCCTTACGTACAGCTGCTACCGAAACCACTGGTTTTTGGAAAATGCAAAAGAACCGCTGGTACGACGGGGAAAGCCGTGTCGCAGCGGAGAGAAAACAGATTGCTTACCTCGCAACGTTACGATCGACCACAACACGTTCGGGATAGGATACATCCCGAGAATTGAAGAGGGAAGCGAGACGCATTTCCAGACAGAAAAATAATCAATGACGATGGAGCAGACGTTCCATTGCCCTACCATGAAAAGTTCGAATAGCAATTACCCGTTGGAAGAACAACAAAACGGCGAGACCTATGGATAAGGAGCATGCATCAGCTTCTTTGTAAAATATGGTCGGACGAAAGCATGCTCAACCATTAGAATTTAAGTGTGCTCTGGCCAATCCACAAAGAGAGAGACCCCACAATCTGTGCCAACTACCATGGAATAAGCCTCCTTAACATCGCGTAGAAGGTTCTATCGAGCGTATTGTCTGAAAGATTAAAGCCCACCGTCAACAAACTGATTGGACCTTATCAGTGTGGCTTTGGACCTGGCAAATCAACAACCGAACATATATTCACCATGCGCCAAATCTTAGAAAGGACCCGTGAAAGGAGAATCGACACACACCACCTTTCGTCGATTTCAAAGCTGCCTTCGACAGCACGAAAAGGAGCTGCCTCTATGCCGCGATGTCTAAATTTGGTATCCCCGCAACACTAATACGACTGTGTAAACTGACGTTGAGCAACACCAAAAGCTCCGTCTGGATCGGGAAGGACCTATCCGAGCCGTTCGGTACCAAACGAGGTTTCAAACAAGGCGACTCCCTATCGTGCGACTTCTTCAATCTGCTGTGGGAGAAAATATTCGAGCTGCAGAGCTTAATCGACCAAGTATAAGATTTTATAAGAGTGTACAGCTGCTGGCGCATGCCTATGATATTAATATCATCAGCCTCAACACCCGCACCGTTAGTTTTGCTTTCTCCAGACTGGACAAGGAAGCAAAGCAAATGGGTCTGGCAGTGAACGAGGACAAGACGAAATATCTCCTGTCATCAAACAAGCAGCCGTCGCACTCGCGACTTTGCTTTCACGTCACTGTTGACAGTCATAACTTTGAAGTTGTAGATAGTTTCGTATATTTTGGAACCAACATAAACACCGCCAACAATGTCAGCCTAGAAATCCAACGCAGGATAACTCTTGCCAACAGGTGCTACTCTGGACTGAGTTGACAATTGAAAAATAAAGTCCTCTCTCGATGAATAAAAGCCAAACTCTATAAGTCGCTCATAATTCCCGTCCTGCTTTATGGTGCAGTGGCTTGGACGATAACATCAACCTTTTTTTTATTATTATTAATAAACATTGTACCTAGTATATAAAAGTAAAATACTAACAACAATTCTGGTCTAAGTAATTAGGAGAGATACTTTAAAACTAAATGTTAAGAAATACATTTGCTGCTAATATTGTCTTACTAAATCGAAAGGCTTCTTGCGTTTCAACCGGATTTCTCGCCCAGCAGTTTCTATGAGTCTGGAGGCTTCCTCATTAACGTGCTGTCTAAGCCTCAGTTCGTGAGACTTTGCCTATTTGGAGATTTCATTTACCACTGAATTCACGCCTAGATCACGGTGCAGGTCAGCAGATCTAATGTACCAAGGAGCATTAACTTAAGTCCTTAAGCCCGGGTCCCACTATCGGCGCAAGGTACCAATTTTCGGCGTATTTCATGTATCGATAATGTGACCGCATTAAATATTATGAAATGCGACAATCATGGCCGATATTGGGCCTACAATGCACAACCAAATTCGACCCAGTTGCGCCGATAATGTGAACGCTATAATGTTTGATAAAGAGCAATAAAAATTGAAAAATGCGCAGATTTTTATCGGGCACTTGAGCACCGATCGAATACGCCAATCACCACCAATATCTCTCTTTTTCAGCAAAGTTTTAATCATTAATTTGAAAAAATTTTTCAATAATCTTTAAATTCGAAAGTTGAAACAATTTCTCCAATCAACACAATGTCTCAATATTTCTCAGCAAATTTTTAAGTATTAATTTGAAAAATCTTTATCAATAATTTTTAAATTTTGAAGTTGAAAAAATTCCACATTAATCGTCATGATTTTTGAATTGATTCCCGATTCCAATCGAAAAAACAAAATAGACAAAAAGATCGAGTCGAAGGTCTTTGATTAATCGATCTTCGACATCTCTACTGGTTGCAAACATATGTAAATAAAACATAGGTGCGGTAAGTTGCATACAATAAAATTAAAATGCATTATTATATGAAGTAATTAATTAATAATATTTAGAAATGAATTCAGACGACGAAGTTTTTGAAGGTATTATGGACAATGTGATTGACGAAACCATTTCTTCCACACCCAGCAAATCAAAAAGACGAAAAAAACCACAAATAGTGTCATCATGGACAAATGAAAGCACAACGAATTTGATACAGGCCATTGAAATGTACAATTGTATTTGGGAATATTCTTGCCCAGAATATAAAGATCGCGCCAAAAGAGATAAAGCTTGGAATAACATCGCGGAGAAATTTCCAACCCAAGAAGTTGACGGAAGCAAAGCAAAATGGGCGAATATAAAAACGGCATTTTCAAATGTAAAGAAAAAATTACAACTAAATCCAGCCAAGCGGCCGGTAAAGCTTTGCCACATTGACCGTTTTGGTCAGCTATGCAATTCTACTGTTTGCATGATCGCTGCAAGAGTAGTTCGTCCGTCTCAACACTAGATGTGGATGCAGATGTAACGCCACCACCAACAGCTGCCCGAAGTGACACAAAATCCAAACCCTCTGCAACTGATGAATCAGTGACAACAGATGCAATGGAGACCGCAATTCAATTTTTAAATAAAGAAGAATACCACTGGCATGGAGTGGGCATGTATCTTGCACTGCAAATGCGTGAACTATCAAAAAGAAATAAAAGAGCAGCAACTAAGCTTCACGCGGAATTAATTCAAGTAGCTATGAATGCTGTCTTGCAACAAGATAGAAGAAAATTTATCATAATATGTTGATTTATAAATACAAATAAATACAATTTATTTAAAGATTATGAAAGGTGCATATATTCTGTTAAGTGTCTGCTTTGTTATATAAATTTATACTGCCATGGCAATTCGCCGTCTGGTGACATGAAATAGTTTTCAAATTCTTCACGGATAGTTTTTGCTTCGTTGCTTATGTAGGAAATTGATATATCCTCTGTGGCGCTTTCAAAGGTAGGTATGGAAATATTAACGCGTGCACCTTCAATAATATTTCCATCCTCAGTGCAGCTATCTACCAATCCAGTAGCATAACTTATATTTTTTGTCATTAAAAAATTGTGTAATGCGCAACATGCTAACGTCACTCTCGTTGTTTTGTTTGGATTCAGCTTTATTGGTCGTGAAAAGATTTCGAAGCGCTTCATCATGATTCCAAATGCGTTCTCGACTATTCTCCTAGCCCTTGATAACCTATAGTTAAAAATACGTTTGCTACCAGATAAAATGCGACCAGGATACGGCTTCATAAAATAATTTTGAATTTTAAATGCATCGTCTGCCACTAAAACAAAAGGTACATTCATTTCACGACCTAATAAATGACGAGGAGGTGGTAAATTTAGAGAATCCGTATCGAGGGCATGCTGCAGAGAACATGTACTGAAAATACCACCATCTGAATGACAAATATTTATAACTGGCATCAACAACTGCCATAAGCACTATGCTGTGAGTTCCTTTGTAGTTGTAAAACGTACTTCCTGATTTTGCTGGTGCGATCATGACCACATGCTTGCCGTCAACTGCTCCTATGCAGTTAGGAAAGTTCCATAATAAATCGAATTTCGAAGCAACTTCAGCCCATTCTTCTTTTGTTGAAGGTATCTAAATAAGGGGAAATATGAAAAATATACATATGGATTTGGTAAAGTATGTGTTCCTACCTTCAGGTAAGTATTTCGAAGTTGACTGTAAATCGCATCACAAACTTCAGGAACAAATTTTGAGATAGTAATTTTGGCAATACGGAAAAAAGCTGAAAGACTTTTGTAGCTATCGCCCGTGGCCAAAAAGCGGAGAGTGCAGACCAAACGATGACTTGCTGGAATAGCTTCACGAAAACATGTATCTCTTTTTTTAATAAGTGGGGAAATTAGCTGCAGTAACTCATTAAAATTGTTTTCGTTCATTCGCACGTAATTTTTAAAAAGAAACTTTTGATTATCAACTTCTCGAAATTCACGTAAAGTCGTTTCATATGCACCATTAGTATTTCTTCTTTCCAGCCAATTTCTCACCCAGATACTACGTTGTTTAGGATTTGTTTTGCGTTTTTGATGTTTCTTTTTCAGCTTTAATGTTGCAATAGTAAGAAGAGGAACTGCAACTTTTTTCTTCTTCAAATAATCCATGTTTTAAAATAAATAAAAACTGTTGCTGCAAACAGCTGATTGAGCACAACAGTGTGACCGCGTTGCGCC
Source organism: Bactrocera tryoni (assembly GCF_016617805.1). Classification (NCBI taxonomy): domain Eukaryota; kingdom Metazoa; phylum Arthropoda; class Insecta; order Diptera; family Tephritidae; genus Bactrocera; species Bactrocera tryoni. The sequence goes on along the minus strand of NW_024395883.1, from coordinate 16,820 downwards.
GATTATCGTAGCAGAATATTTAACGCCGATATGCGCCGATAAAAAATGACACAATATGCGCCGATAATGTGACTGCTAGAAATTGACTCAATTTTGTTTTGGCATTTTGCGCCGATGTAGACCAATAAAAATCGGTACAAATTGTGCTACTTGCGCCGATAGTGGGACCCGGGCTTTAGTACCTTACATTGAAAGCGCTGAATGCTGGCAATACAGCTTTGACTTGAGCAACCCCATAGTTGGGCTTCGTAGGCCCAAACTAGCTTTAAGACTTGATTATATAATAACAGTTTCTTTTGTATTGATAACTTGGATTTCCTGCCAACTAGGTGGTAAAGTTTGCCAAATTTCATATCAAGCTCGCTCCTTTTTTTGACATGCTCTTTCCAACGTAGCTTAGCATCTAAGGTTATACCTAGGTATTTAGCACTATTTTGGTGTGGTACAGGAATATTATTAATGCTGGCAGCAGCGAAATTGGTCTATATGATGTAACATCGTGTACTGGCTTACCCGGCTTAGGTATCATTATGACTTCAGATACTCTCCAAAGCGAAGGGACGTATCTTTTTTGAGTCTTGTGTTCCCGATAAGATTTTTAATTAATAGTAACTAAAGAAATACTGATGTGTGGATCGAACCAATTATTTTCACAGTTTATCTCATATCCATCGTTAGGCGTAAATGTATTTCTCAAATGATTTGCAAATATGGCAGCTTTCTGTTCATTCGTTTTGGCCCATGCAGTTTCGTTTAGTTTTAATGGTGCTACATGTTTTATTTGTTTATTAATATTTCTTGCAGCTTTTCAGAGTGAATAGTCAGTGGCAGAGATAAAGAGAACCTACTGAACTTTGACAGCTAATCGAGTTCAGTAGGTTTTGACGTTTATCAATTGGAAACGAGCGATGGCCAGATTGAAATCTTATCAAAAAAATATATAAACGGAGGGATTTGTTGGATCGTTCAAGACCACTTATAAAAAATGTAAAACAATGAAAATTTAATAAATTTGTGAAATTTAAAGGTATTTGATGAAACGTTTTGTAACTTGAAGCATCATAGTATTATTTTCATTGGAAAATGATTAAAAACATTTAATGATTGAGAGCTAAGCTTAAATCCTTTTATTGGGTATTGAAAGGTCAAAAGTCTAATGTTCTAGTATACTTTAAAAAGACTTTAAAAGTTTCTCCATCTAATAAATAACCACTATATAGTAATTTTTTTCGTACTAAATGTTGGGTGTTTTAATTTAAATGCCCAAAAATTATTATTTTGTTCAATCTGGCCATATTGGAAAATGTTATAAAAAACGCTAATTTTGAAGAGCTCTCACACTGGAATAAGTTGAACATTCCTTTGTTCCTGGTCAGTGGACTTATCAGCTGTGAGTTTAGACAGATAAGTTTTGAAGGAATAATTTTTAAACTGTTTAATTTGTGTTCTTAGTTTCGCTGTACATTTATTAAGCTCAGTTTTGAGAGCAGAGGACCTAGTTTGCTGCCATCTCCGTCGAAGCTTGCGCTTTTTATGGATACTTTCTGAGACGTGGTTTGGGTATTTGGTACCACTTAGATTCACGCGGGTATTTAGTGTACTCTTCCACGCAGCGTTTTGAATTATTTTTGTGAAATCTTCAACCTCACAGTCCACCTCAATACCAGTCGATATGTGCTTAAGCTTTGGGTCGACTTTATTCACTATACATTTAAATTTATACCAACTAGTGTGTTTATTACATAAGGTTGGTTTGGCCGCCGAAATAATTAGCTTTTCATACAGAGTTAGTAACACTGGAGAACGGTCAGAGCTTATTTGTGAGCAATCTTTTAAACATAAATTGAGTTTCAGTATTTTATTGATTATATTGAAGTCTGGCAATTTCTGACTATCTGTAGGCCAATAAGTGGGTCTTCCTGTAGAAACAAAATTGCATCCAACTGCTTGTATAGCTTTAAGAAGTTCTCGACCTTTGGTTGTAGTTAAACGAGATCCCCAATGAGTGTGTTTTGCGTTAAAGTCGCCACCAATGATGTACCTTCCGTCATATTTTTTTAATAAATTCATATACGTTTCTATTTTTATATTATGTCTAGGTGGACTATACAGAGCAATAAGATACAATGGGTGATTGTGCAATTTAACTGAAATTGTTGTAGCTTGAATTTCTTCCGTCTTAATCGGATCTTCCTCGCCGTGTTCAATATTGCTTTTGATAATTATAGCGTTCCCTCCTCGTGCTGAGTTTGCCGGGTGTGGTGTGTGATATATACGTAATTCATAATTTTTAAATTTTAAAAATGATTGGTTCGTAAAATGCGTTTCAGATAATAGACATATATATATCACAATTTCTGTCGTGTAGAATAACTTCTAATTCATTTTTACTTTTGGAAAGACCATTAGCGTTCCATAGCATTATTCTCAAATGTTACTGTTCATCAATAAATTGTAGATGGTACTCAAGAGCGTTGAGCCGCTGATTAATGGAGTTAAAAAGTTTCTCTTGCTCATTTAGTTTACCCAAGATTTGGGATAACGGACTACTTTTTTTAATTGAATTTATATGGCCTTGTTTATCTATTTGCGAAAATGAAACTTTAGAAACGGAAGGGAGGGATTTTACTTCTCCTGTGTTCACAACGGGTTTCTTCGTCGGAGCATTGGCATTCTCCTCAACTGAATTACCATTCTTTTTATGTCCAAGTTTTTACAGTTCTTTTGCGACGACACAACCACGGTAGCTATCAGGATGCGATTTGAAGCAGTTGCAACATTTAGCAGGGTCTTTTTCAGCTTTTCTGCATTCAATAGTAGGATGTTTGCCTCCAAATTTCACACACCTCGATGGCTTACCACAGAAGTTTTTTGTATGTCCAAAAGCTTGACAGTTTTTGCACTGTGGAATTAATTTAGATGCTTTAATAGGCTCAACTTTGACAACGGTACTAAGAATGGTTTTGATCTGGTGAATTTTCCTAATGTCTTCGGTAGCATTAAATACTACTAAACACATATCTAGCGGTTCTTAAGTCTTCCATTTAAGCTTATTAATTGCATTTATGACTTTAAAACCTTGAGATTTGAAATCATTTAAAATGGATTGTGTATCGCATGAGTGGTGTTAATTTTTTATCATTACCTTTATTGGCCTATTATATTTACTCTCGTAGCTAAACCAAGGTATATTTTCATTAGATAAGTATTTTGTTATTGTGCTATAATTGTTTGCATCGAAGACGTTAAGTTTGTAGGCGCCGTTGCTCAAAAGCTTTATTAAAAAGTTGTTATTTATAAGATCTGTAATATTAGAACGTAATTTATTTAAATCCTTTACGTCGTTTATTATAATTGGAGGTGGGCGTTGGGTTTTAGTATCATTGAAGGGCTGACAATTGTTGGAGAAGTGTGAGCTTTGCGTTTTTTTGAAGAGCGCTTCTCTTCAGGTTCAGGTTCAGCCGTTTTTATTTTCTAGTGATTTCTCTACTAGGTATTAGAAACCTGTCGTTTGGACGATAATGCGGTGTGAACAAGAAGTTTTTTTTTAGTTTTTATTTGGCCAGTATAGCACCTCTTATTGCAATTGGAAATTGTTAGAACAGAACAGCTGATTTAATATACACAGAAATAAAGTGTAAAAGAAAAAGCTGATGTGCACTTTTTCCCCCCCACGAAAATTAATTATTTGAGTGTTTATATAATTTGCTATTGTTTAAAAAAACAAACTTTGATTTAAAATGTGATTTGATTTGAATGAGGTTTACCAATTTCTACCATTAATACAAGGAAATCGATGTGAAACGTGTTGACAACATCAATGCCTCCCAAGGCGCACACACCCACGAATTACCACAGATTGGTTTATTTGCAAATTGTCGCAATTGCGGAGCACACTTGGATGTTGACCACACTCAATGATACTAACTCTCAGTTACTCAGTTAGGAGCATGAGCTCCTCATATCTTTTGTAAAACTTGTGTAACTTGTGAGAGATAACCTAAAGACCATGTTGCAGACTGCTATTTTTCCTCTCGAATATTGAAGGTATTGGACCGAAGTCTAAACATACGGTTTAGTACTGTAATGTACCATCAGCTTTAAGACCTGTCAAACATAGTGAACAACTTTCTATTCCAAAAGCACCAGATTCTTGGAGAATCCACTAGCTCTTCAGGTGATGTTACTGAAACCGCAAAGGAAATGACAACCGATCCTTTATTTGACTTATCAGGATGTTCAACAGTACCGCATCTAATTTCTCAGGGTCAACTTAATGACTTAGTTCGACATCTAAGCCTTTTAGAATCGCAGTCCGAACTTTTAGCATTAGACTAAAAGGTAGGAACTTTCTCCAAAAGTGATATAAATATTACTTTTACAGAAAAAAGGCAGAAAGACCTCACAAATTGCTTTCTTTAACAAGGGAATCTAGTATAACTTTTGTTTAACGCACTAAAACATGATCCACGTGTTTGGCGTCTATTCATTGATTTCTCTATACTTAGTTTAAAGGCGGTATTGTTTCATAATGGTAACAAATATCCACCTGTGCCCTTAGCTCATGCGGTTCATATGAAGGAATCATATGAGAATATGAGAGTTCTTTTAGACCACATCCGATATCATGAGTACACTTGGGCGAATATGTGGAGAAATAAAAGTAATAGCCCTTATTCTTGGAATGAAACTAGGCTGTACGAAATATTGTTGCTTCCTTTGCGAATGGGACAGCCGTGCGAGAGATTGTCATTATGTACAGAAGCAGTGGTAAGTACGACAGTCACTCACTCCGGGATAAAAAAAACGTTACCAGTGGACTTCTAGTTGATCCAAAAAAGGTATTACTACCACCTTTGCATATTAAAATGGGTTTAATGAAGCATTTTCTTAAGACAGTGGACGGAAATGGAAGAAGGTTCTTGTATCTGAAACAAAAATTTCCAAGAGTCAGTCAGGCAAAAATTAAGGAGGGAATATTTCTGGGTCCGCAAAGAAGAGAACTAATGAAAGATAAAACATTTGAGGTAATGCTCAATTAAACTGAAATACGAGCCTGCAGTGCGTTTGTGAAAGCTGACAATTACAAAGATCTTATGACTGAACTACTTCTTCTTCTTCTTCTTAATGGGCGTAGTCACCGCTTACGCGATTATAGCCGAGTTAACAACAGCGCGCCAGTCGTTTCTTCTTTTCGCTACGTGGCGCCAATTGGCTATTTCAAGCGAAGCCAGGTCCTTCTCCACTTGGTCCTTCCAACGGAGTGAAGGTCTTCCTCTTCCTCTGCTTCCCCCGGCGGGTACTGCGTCGAATACTTTCAGAGCTGGAGTGTTTTCATCCATCCGGACAACATGACCTAGCCAGCGTAGCCGCTGTCTTTTAATTCGCTGAACTATGTCAATGTCGTCATATATCTCGTATAGCTCATCGTTCCATCGAATGCGATATTCGCCGTGGCCAATGCGCAAAGGACCATAAATCTTTCGCAGAATTTTTCTCTCGAAAACTCGTAACGTCGACTCATCGGTTTCTGTCATCGCCCAAGCCTCTGCACCATATAGCAAGACGAGAATTATGAGCGACTTATAGAGTTTAGCTTTTGTTCGTCGAGAGAGGATTTTACTTTTCAATTGTCTGCTCAGTCCGAAGTAACACCTGTTGGCAAGAGCAATCCTGCGTTGGATTTCCAGGCTGACATTGTTGGTGGTGTTTACGCTGGTTCCAAGATAGACGAAATTATTTGCAACTTCAAAGTTATGGCTGTCAACAGTGACGTGAGAGCCAAGTCGCGAGTGCGACGACTGTTTGTTTGATGACAGGAGATATTTCGTTTTGCCCTCGTTCACTGGCAGACCCATTTTCTGTGCTTCCTTGTCCAGCCTGGAGAAAGCAGAACTAACGGCGCGGGTGTTGAGGCCGATGATATCAATATCATCGGCATACGCCAGCAGCTGTACACTCTTATAGAAGATGGTACCTTCTCTGTTCAGTTCTGCAGCTCGAACTATTTTCTCCAGAAGCAGGTTGAAGAAGTCGCCTTGTCTGAAACCTCGTTTGGTATCGAACGGCTCAGAGATGTCCTTCCCGATCCTGACGGAGCTTTTCGTGTTGCTCAACGTCAGTTTACACAGCCGTATTAGTTTTGCGGCAATACCAAATTCAGACATCGCGGCATAAAGGCAGCTCCTTTTCGTGCTGTCGAAAGCAGCTGTGAAATCGACGAAGAGGTGGTGTGTGTCGATTCTCCTTTCACGGGTCTTTTCCAAGATTTGGCGCATGGTGAATATCTGGTCGGTTGTTGGTTTTCCAAGTCTGAAGCCACACTGATAAGGTCCAATCAGTTTGTTGACGGTGGGCTTTAATCTTTCACACAATACGCTCGATAGAACCTTATATGCGATGTTGAGAAGGCTGATCCCACGGTAGTTGGCGCAGATTGTGGGTCTCCCTTTTTGTGGATTGAGCAGAACCCATTTAAATTCCAATCGTTGGGCATGCTTTCGTCCGACCATATTTTACAAAGAAGCTGATGCATGCTCCCTATTAGTTCTTCGCCGCCGTGTTTGAATAGCTCGGCCGGTAGTCCGACGGCCCCTGCCGCTTTGTTGTTCTTGAGGCGGGCAATTGCTATTCGAACTTCTTCATGGTCGGGTAATGGGACGTCTGCTCCATCGTCATCGATTGGGGAATCGGGTTCTCCTTTTCCTGGTGTTGTGCGTTCACTGCCATTAGCAGGCTGGAGAAGTGTTCCTTGTCTTTGTTGAGCGGCGTTGAGCCGCTGATTAATGGAGTTAAAAAGTTTCTCTTGCTCATTTAGTTTACCCAAGATTTGGGATAACGGACTACTTTTTTTAATTGAATTTATATGGCCTTGTTCATTTATTTGCGAAAATGAAACTTTAGTAACGGAAGGGAGGGATTTTACTTCTCTTGTGTTCAAAACAGTTTTTGCACTGTGGAATTAATTTAGATGCTTTAATAGGCTCAACTTTGACAACGGTACTAAGAAGGTTTTGTTTTTTTTGTTTTTAGTAAAACATTTATATTTCAAAGTACCATCTAATTTTGCTTATAATGTATATAAATCTCTTTATGTTTTCTTCGTTTGCTTCTGTAAGAAGTTCTTCTATTGTGCGGTTTGTTATAGATTGTCTTATTGAGTTTACTGCAGTACAGCTTGTGACGATATGTTTGACAGTAAGTATCTCATCGTTGCAGAATTGACAAGTTTGTGGGCTGCCTCTTTGAAAAAGATACTTGTGCGTTATCCGTGTGTGCCCTAGGCGAAAGCGAGTGTATATTATGATGTTTCGTCTTGAAATTGTTGTTGGGAAGATTGGAGGAACCAAGTTTGGGTTTATGCGTTTGTAGTCGTGGTTTTTATTTTGCCAATGTACAACCATAAGTCTCCGACTTACTTTATTGATTGTGGTTTTTAGGTCTTTCTTGTTAAAGCTGATTGTTATGTGTAACGGTGAGTTGGTGGCAAGTTTTGCTGCTGCGTCTGCCGAGGTGTTGCCCTTTATACCGATGTGGCTGGGAATCCATATCAACTTAATTTTTGTAGCATTGGAAGTTAATATATCTCTGATTTGGGATATCACGGTATCGTTATTGTTACTGTTTTTTTACCGATAGCAGATTTGAGAGTGAGTCGCTAAAGATAAGCAATTTCCCTTTGCTTTTCTTTGCTATTTTGCAAGCGTGGTAGACTGCGGTTGCTTCCGCAGTATATACAGATGCGTATGATGGCAGTAATGGTTTTGATCTGGTGAATTTTCTGAATGTCTTCGGTAGCATCAAATACTACTAAACACATATCTAGCGGTTCTTTAGTCTTCCATTTAAGCTTAATAAGTGCATTTATGACATTAAAACCTTGAAATTTTAGATTATTTAAAATGGATTGTCTATCGCATGAGTAGTGTAAATTTTTTATCATTACCCTTATTGGCCTATTATGTTTACTCTCTTAGCTAAACCAAGTTATATTTTCATTGGATAAGTATTTTGTTATTGTGCGATAATTGTTTGCATCGAAGACATTAAGTTTGTAGGCGGCGATTCTCAAATGCTGACAATTGTTGGAGAAGTATCAGCTTTGCGTTTTTTTAAAGAGCGCTTCTTTTTGAGTAACCAATCAGCTTCTTTAGCTAGCTCATCTTCATCGGTTTCGTATATTTGATCTACATTCATACTAAAAGGTTTTGCTTCAACACTCACATGCCTGCTTTTACTAGATTTAAGTTCTTCGTTTTCTTTTTTTAATACTATGTTATCTTTTTGTAACTGATTGCACATCGCTTCCAAGCCTCTCATTTCTAAGTGAGTTATTTTTTTCTAATTCTCTTATTTTATTTATTCTAAGTGAGCGGAGACTGTTTCTCGGCATCACCTGATGAAGAGGTTCAGCCATTTTTATTTTCTAATGATTTCTCTACTGGGTATTGGAAACCTATTGTTTGGTCGCAGTTTGAACAAGAAGGTTTTTGTTTTTGTTTTTTGTTTTTATTTGACCAGTATGGCAGCGCTGATTGCAATTGGAAATTGTTAGAACAGAACAGCTGATTTAATATACGCAGAAATAATGTGAAAAAAAAACAGCTGATGTGCACTTTTTTCCCCCGCGAAAAGTAATTAATTGAGTGTTTCTTTGATTTATTATTGTTGCAAAAAACAAACTTCGATTAAAAATGTGATTTGATTTGAATGATTTTTACTTATTTCTACCACCAATCCAAGGAAATCGACGTGGAACGTGTCAACATCAATGCCACCCACGGCGCACACACCCATGTTTTCCAAAATTGCATTCGATGAATAATATTGAACAAAACGTTTCCATATGATTAGATATAGCACCCTCTTCCGCTCGACTCCTGCACTGTTATACGCTATAACAGGAAGCATACTTGTATGTATGTGCAACGATATACATATTGTACGATGCAGATGCAGAGACTGTGAAGACATTTTTTAATATTTTGTTACATCATAAGTATTTAAGTAAATCGGAGAAACACTCGTTTTATATAGTTGAATTTTTGAACTTTAAATGAAAATATCTCAGAAACCATAAGTGAGCGGCAACTATATATATATACATATACATATATATATATATTTTCTTGATCTGGATGACCTCCTTTCTATCCGTGCATACCCAGCCAGACAAAGCTTAAAGATGCAGTTAAGGGGTCAGTAGGGTAATCTTGTTTTTTTTACATTTTTTTTCATAGAGGATTTTTCCAAGCGCTATGATGACTGGAAAATTCGTTGGAATAAGTGTATTGCAGCGGGAGGGGATTACTTTGAAGGAGATGAAATGGACAAAATTCACCTTTCAATTTGATCACAGTAGTACTTAAATTAAAATAACCATGTACTTTGTATGGAACAGGTTTATATATAAATGTATATAATTAAAAACTGACAAATGGATTAAAACACATTTAAGCAAACATTAATGCGTATATGTTTTCTTGTTGGGTATATGGTCATCAGGTTCAGCAGAATCGTCCGTAATGGTTGACGGATCTGAAACGTCGTCGAACGAAGTGGAACCATTATTAATTAAAATGTTGTGGAGAATACAGCAGACAAGAAACCAATCGCAGCATAATTTTTGTTTTTTTTTTGTTAGACAGACGCATCTTTAGCTGCTTAAGGCTTACAAATCTTTCTTTCAGAAGCCCAAAACAATGCTCTAATCAAACCCGTTTCTATCCAACTGTCTTGCGTTGCTTCTGTAGGGGGTTATTAACGTTCCAGATAAAGGGTATGCCGAGTCCCCAGCAATCCATTGCTCTGACAAAAAATACTGCTCATTTGGCATCATGCCAGCTCCAAGGGTGACCAACCACACCATGTCGAATTACACGTTCATAGTCATAAACTAAATGTACTTTTATTGAATATATGTGATTTCTGGAGAAGTGTGATATATGGTCATTGATTGGCGATTCTGCTTATTTAATCTCGGTTACATCAATATATCCAATACAAAACGGTAACTCATCAAAGGTATCCGATACTATTTTCGAGCGTTCAATCTCATCGGGCCAATATATATACTTAGATTGGTGACGTAAAAACACTCTAAAGATTATTTTTGTTATTATCGATATAGTTTCGTCATCTGTCACTCCGAAAATTGTCGCTATTTTCTATACGCTGCGCTTTCTCCCAAAGAACCCAATCGAAACAGTGTGATTGGTAATTTCAATTGGACAGAAAATTGGTTACATGAGTGAATTTTGTTGAATTCCCCATTCAGAGTCTTCTATGGACTCTGTACATATCGAACAATACGGACTGATGTCATTTTGAAATTTGTGCAGGTAGCCTCTGAAGCACCCATGCCCGCTTAATATTTGGGTCACTTGGAAATTTAGGTCTCCATGCTGTCTAGTTATCCACATATCAATGTCAGGTATAAGTCTATGGGTCCACCGTCCTTTGGTTGAGGTTTGCCACCGTTGCTACCTTATAATTATGCTCTTCGTTCTCTCCTCTCTTTTTGTTTACCCTGAACAGGGTATATTAAGTTTGCAAAAAAGTTTGTAACACTCAGAGAGAAGCGTCGGAGACCCTATAAAGTATATATGTATGTATATAAATGATCAGTATGTTGAGCTGAGTCGATTTAGCCGTCTGTCTGTATCAGACCTTCATCCTTAAGTTTTTAAGATATCGTTTTGAAATTTTGCAAAAGTCATTTTCTCTTCAAGAGCTGCTCATTTGTCGGAGCTGCCGATATCGGACCACTATAACATATAACTGCCATACAAACCGAACGATCGGAATCAAGGGCTTGTATGGAAAACTTTCGCATTTTACGCGGTATCATCACGAAATTTGACATGGATTACTGCTTAAGGTAATAATGCAATCTACGAAACAATTGATCGGTTTACTATAGCATATAGCTTCCAAACAAACTGAACGCATAATTACGAAAATAAATGCACCTGTGAAGGGGATATTAGCTTCGGTTCAGCTGAAATTAACGTTTTTCCTTGTTGATTTCTATAATTGGCGCTGATAGCTCATACAATTTCGCGAATTCGTCTCCCTGAATGTCTATGGGCGGCATACTAGCTAGTTCTTCAGCTGCTTTGTTTGAAATATTTTGGAAAGCACTTGTTACTCTTATTGTTGTGAATCTATGCACCGCATTTATTGGTCTGACATACAATTTCATGTTTAGTGCCTGTATCCATACTGGAAAAGCATATACACCCAACTCTTTTTTTTCACGGTAGATACGTTCCTCAGAAATCCGTGTAAAAAAGAGGTCTTTTCTATAGAAAAAGGGGGGATACGTTCCATGTCATCTGAAAACCTTGTAAGATTAAATAAAGAACAATATTTACTTCGAAAAACCGTGAAAAAAATGTTGAAAACTATAAAAATTCAGATATGCATACAAATGCTCATATGGCATTTTATTGAGCATTAAAACTTAAAATACATAATTCATAGAGGTGAAAAATTGGTATATTAAGCAAAAAACAAAAGAAATCTGTTAATCCAGAACTAAGAACAGAAAAATTAGAATAGAAATAAGGAAAAAATTTTTTATTTATTTATTTATAATAATTCATATAACAAAAAGAGTTTTTTTATATAAATGCATAAACGCAGCACTGGCTACGAGGCCTTCAGCCGCCTTGTAATTATAACTAGGTGAAAAATTCTATTTGCTAAGGGTTAGTAAAGATGTAAGTTGCTTAAATATGTTTTAACAAATCGTTGGTTTTTAAGAATCTATATACAATCATAACGTTTATTTCTGAAGGTTCACTTAGTAGTTTTATGAGATCAATGTTGCTAGAGTTGTGGGCTGTAGAGTGAAGCATCGGACAGAGTGTGAGTATGTGTTTGATAGAAGCGGTGTCATCGCAAAGGGGGGCCAAATAGATGGGCTTTTAGCCGATAGTAAGTGGGCGTGTGTTATGATAGTGTGTCCAATCCTTAATCGAGTATATGTCTTCATTGCGCTAGTTGGAACTGTTGACGAGTAGACTATTCGATTTCTGGCTGGGTTTATGACCGCGTAGTGATGTTTAAATGTTTTCCATTCGCTTGCGTTTTTTTGATGCCTTTTGTTCTTAATAAGGTTAAGAATGTCTTGCTTGGATGAGACGTAGTATGTTAAGGCAGGAGTCCTGGCTACATTTTTCGCAGCGAGGTCTGCAAAGTGGTTGCCTGTAATACCAGCATGGCCAGGGATCCACATTAATTGGATTTTCTGAGGGGCACCAATGACCGCGTCCCTGATAACTTCTATTATGGGATTGCGATTGGAAGCAGACGTTATTGCAAACATACACGATTTGCTGTCTGTACAGATGAGGAACTTTCCTTTAGTCTTTTTTGCGTGATTAACTGCATGAAGGATAGCAGATCCTTCAGCGGTAAATACAGAGCTCGTTGAGGGGAGAAGCAAATAATTTCTCCTGTGGCAGTGACAACTGCTAACGAAGTGGAATCGATGGAGGAAAAAATATTTACATTGCGACATAATTATTCGTCGCTACTTGATAACAAGCGCAATTGTTTGCGACGAACTGGACTAAAGTCGGTATCATCGCTGGAGATATCCATTTCAGCAATGTAAATATCATGCGAACAAAATGTCTAGGCAAGAGTTATCGAATAAAGGGATTTCCCAGTTACTACTAAGTATGTTCATTTTAGCATGGGTGCTAAGGGTGGTAGAAACAAACATAATTAAAAGACAGTGATTTAAAAACCGTAGTAGATTAAAAAAAAAGGAGAAAAAAATTTCTCAACCGTGTAACTTCAAATCCGTGTAAAAAGAAACCGTGTAAAAAAAGAGTTGGGTGTAGTTTAACTAAGCTCATCGCTTGTGCGATTAGAAGTCGACGGCTGGAGCGCACACAGCCTCTATTTGCCAACATTCTTGATAAGGCATTATAAATCTTATTTGCTATGTGCTAAGTGCTGCTTTTTCAGTTTGGAGTCCAATATTACTCCTAAATACTTCAACTGTGGCTGTGAAGTAATCTCGCACTCTCCAATATTCTTCTTCTTTCCTGGCGTGGTCCTATAGTGAGAGTTATTTTTTCCTCAATTTTCCTGGTGCTTATGTTTTGTGCTCAACCAGTTTCAAACTTATGGAAGAAAACCATTGGCGCAGACACTTTATGCATTCATTATATTTATTTTGGAGGTCACCAAATTGTTTAGCCACTGCTACCACTATCAAGTCGTCTGAGAATTCTTAGCACTCCATCATACACGAGATTTTATAAGAGAGTGCCTAATACTGAACCTTGTGGTACTCCACTTGAAATAGGGTGGCTCGTGAAGTCTTCGGTGGTGTCGCAGATCCGCCATCTACTTTCAAAATACATAACTCATAACGATATTAATGAGGTACTGAAGGCCGCGTATTTCTTATAAGACTTCGAATATGTTTGTCCATTTAGCAGAGTTGAATGCATTCTTCACATCCAGGGTAAGCAGCGCAAAATAATATTTTTATATTTTTGTACCACCTTTCAATCTTTTGCCACTTATTGCACTTTTCGCAGTGTTAACAACTTCTTTCAGTGCATCGATAGAGGACGTCTGTTTTCTGGAGCCGTACTGTCTTTCTGATAGTCCGCCGGCTTCCTGGATTCCAAACCCTAAGCGGTTTCTCATTATGCTTTCGTAAATTTAGCCCATTGTGTCGAACATACACAGAGGTCGATACGAAAAAGGTTCATCTAGTGTTTTTTTAGTTTTGCGATTAAAACCAGGCGCTGGACTTTTTTTAGGTCAAGGAACGTCCCTTCTTTTATGCATGCGTTTTACATTTTTGCGAAAAGAGTGGGCTTTGAGTTAGGCTCAGCGCTAGTAATCGGGCCGTGCGTCGGAAATAATGCCTCGACGACTTTCTTCATGTATGGAGCACATTTGGGTTGCTGCCACTTATTTTGGAATTTGGACATAAAACTTTTATAAGCAGTCTCCCATATTCGCTTCATCACAGATCTTTGCGAATCAGTTTCTTTTGTTACGTGATACAGCTGACTTTAAAAACTTCTTGTGGCTTTTAAAAGCTTCTTTGAGACGGTTTTCGTTTTCTCCACTTTGATTGCGTTGTAGGAGAGGTCGAACTAAGTGACAGAGCTTTCTCAGCATGGCAATTTCTTCATTCTACCAGTTTACAGGTCTTCGCATTGTAGCGTCGCATGCTGGCATCAGTTCCTTTCACAATGCGGTTACTAAGTGAACGCCGCCATTGCCTGGTGCTATTGCTGCACTCCAGACTGTCTCAAAAGCGTCAGTATCAAAATCTGTTTGCTTCCAGCTTCTTTTTTATGTAGTGTTAATGCGTAAGAGTTCCTGGTCTTGAGAGAACAAAACTTCGGCAATGATAGCCAAGTGGTCAGTATTTGTAAACATGTCTGACTGACACCTCTCATTTAATGTGTCTGCTAAATGCGTTACTTGCAAACATCAGGTCTATTATAGAGCCTTTATTTCCTTTTTGGTGAGTGTTTTTCGTGCCATTCTTCTAGAACTAGGCGCCCTCGATGGTTTGAACATCTGGTACCCCAGGCAGTAGACCATTCATTAAAGACGCCTACCATTATTATCGACGATTTGCATCTGCTTTCTAGAAATAATTCTATGAGGAAGTTTTCGAATCCTAGTAACAAGTCTCCTTTTGGGTCTACTTTGAGGGTTTTCCTAATGTGCCTTACGTTTGTGCCCAATTCCTTAAGGCCACTATCGCATTTAATTTTCTTCAGAATGTCCGCATATGATACTCTGTTCTTCTTGGTAAAAATAATGGCGTCTGGTTTCGACCAAATTCTGTTTTCAACCGGCTTCCTCTTTTTTACCACGTCCACCCATTTCTCGGATGCGGGCTTTTCTCTAGAACTGTCTTTCGGAACAATCTTAGCGACCTCACTATATAACGACTGCGCTTTATCGTTTTTAGGTTTTTTGGTTGGTGGTAAGTATCCTGATAATTCACGTATCCTCTGTGGAGTATGCTTTTCTCTGTGAATAGGGGATACTTGCTATGCATTCCCTACCATAACTCTTTTCAGTGGATTCTCTGGATTTTCAGCCTTGTCATACAGGCTTTTTATGCAGCTTACAAGGTCACCCATAGCTTGATGCTCAGTTTACAAAAAATATTGACAGTTTCACTGTTCTGCACTTGTTCAGATTTTCCGCTTTTGTTATATTGGTCGGCATTTTCACAATTTTCACAAGACGTTCTCAAAATTTTAGAATTCCTCCGAAAAGGATTCTCTGGTGACCACCACACGCTATTTTCAGAGGCCATGCCTCTGCCAAAAAATAGTTAGGAACACCTGCCAATGGGTATGTTCAGTCCTTTGTTCTAAAGCCTAAGTTGCTTTTTTAACGGCTGGCAATGCCGTAACCAAATGCGAAGAAGGAGAAACGAAAAAAAGAGAAACAGCTAATTAAACAGACCAAAACGGCAGATTAAAATTAAGTGCACGTTTTAATTCGCTGTTATGTGGGGAAAAATCTAATTTAAGTTTTATTTTGTGTAATTTACCACGAGAAGGGGCAAGTAAGTAATAATAAAATTTTACTTATCTGTTTAATAGGTTCAGTATCAAAATTAAATGGTTCAATCTCCCGGTAAGTCGTTAACCAAACTATGACTACAAAGATACCCGTCTACTTCGCTCAAAGCCATCTATCTGACATACGTAGGTATTGTGCTTTAAACTCCTCGACGACATTCCATAGCAATGGATATATTGTCAGCCAACTGCATCCACTGCGTCATCATCACTCTCCATTGTTATTAACTGCAATTCCGCATAAAAATATTTCTTAGCTTCAATGTCCATAATTTCTTCAGCAGCTTCATCAATTAAAGTGTCAGTTAATTTATCCTTAAAACTTTTTTCTGCATGTTTTCCAATTTGTGCGAAAATTTTGTTTACAAACAATGTTTTTCTTCACCGATCAGCTGTGAATTAATGGTCTTTGCAAGGATTGCAACGAAACCACAAAAAAGACGTCCATTGTTGATGGTAAATATTTGCAATTGCATAATTTTGCAAACTGAGATGCACAAGATTCTGAATTGCTCTAATGTTCCAATTGTAAAGTTCGATACTGTTTCGAAGATCTCGAAGGCCTTAACTAAACACAATCGAGTTGCTTGTATCGGTGTTTTTCACACAGACGACACGCACTGAAAAACGGGATGGGTGAAAAAAGTGAGCGATTTACCAATAATTGAAGGATATAAGAGAGAGAGTGGGAGAATGTAAAATAACAACAATTACTTAATAAATTTAGTATTAATATTTCACACGCATACATACATATGAAATCATTAAAGTCGTAGGCGAATTTCTCAACTCTTTATATATTGTACTTCAAAGCAAGATTAACAGTTGTGTACCAAACGCTCATTATTATGGTACATAGGTGCTGTACATATTTGGTGAAGAAATTTGCATATCTTACTTGGGTGAGTGTGAAGGTGTTAAGGCAAGCAAGCACAATATACGTGAAATAAACAAAATATTTTAGGAACATTTTTTGACGTTTCTTAAGCTTAGTATCGCTCTCAAGAAATGTAAAAATGCACATAAAAAACGCTTAAGAAATGGTCAAGAACATTTGCTGCGGTAAATTTTCTTGTGCCAGTATGCAGCTCTAAAGAAATCTAGTACTAATTTTTAATAAATTTTTTTCAATAAAATGCGTACATGGCAATCCTGGTTTTGCGAAGAAATGAAATCGACAATTGTTTCTTGAAGAAAAATCAAAGTAATCATTAAATTCATCCTACAATT
>NW_024395882.1:0-23772 GCF_016617805.1 Bactrocera tryoni | reverse complement strand
CTATGTAAAATAATAATTAAAAAAAATGTTTTTTTTTGGTCCCCAACTTTAACATCCAAATACAGTTCGTAAGCTGTTAGCACAAACGGAATAAAATTATAAAATTTTTGCGATTTAAAAGTTAGTTCTCCGCACACATAACAAAAACTGTTGGCACTATTTCCGCACTACCTAGGCATTGTACCTAAAAATCTTCAACATAGTAATTTTAAAAACGTAAAAGAATGTGAACAAAAATCTTTTGTTATCAAAACATAGAACACGTAACCGATTTGGACACCGTTAATCTACTGATAAATTTTGTAAAATAAAGTGATCGTAAAATACGCTGTATGCAGAACCGGTATAAACCGGATCCCTAAATCCCTGATCGTATGAAAATATGAAACCATCGCACTTCTTGTACGGCGGTGATGTCAGCCTTCACTCTAACGAGGACATCAACCAGCTGGGCAGCGGCACCTTCCCAAGTAAGTAGCCGGACACTCCAGGTGCATGCCCTCAAATCCTTAATTCGTTTGCCATGGTCGTCATCAAAAGGGTGTCTCTCAACCGAGGCTGGTTGTTATTTTTCATTGGAGCGTCTTTTTACGTGGCGGGTTCCAAATCCAGCGCACAACCCTGCGGAGGGGATATTTCGTCTTCTCACTTTAGCTCGCCTTCAAACGGATGTTCTTAGGCTACCCAGAGCATACTTGGTTAAAGACCGGAACTCGTGAGCTGCTTGAGCCATATGTAAAAGAATGGTTTCTGGCCACTCCCAAGTGAATGGAGATCAGAGAACTTTCCTCACTTGCGTGAACTTCCATCATCCCTACACTATAAGTTGTTCCTAGCGCTCTTTGGAATGTAGCATTTTTAATACCGAAAAGTAACCAAAAAAATTCATACTCTCTGCTGTTTACGAAAATCGCAGTTTTTCCTATATATTATGGAATCTGATTAAACCCTCTCTTTAAATAGATGACTGTAAATAATTTATTATTTCCCAATTTGCGAGGACCTTACTGAATTGAGCTTGCGATAATCTACGACCATTCACCAGAGGCATATGATTTTTTGTTAACGATCCATATTGGGTAGTTATACGGAGATTTCGTTCCCTTATTTCTCCGTTGGAAGAAGTTCTTCGACTTGGTGTTTGATTTCGTATTTTAACACCATAGGATACGGGTATGACTCCGGATTACACCTTTTACGAGGGTTATTTTGTTGTTGTAGTGAGAGTTGTGGAATATCAATTCCCACATTTTAAACTTCGTGTGATCTCCGCTGCTTTAGAGTTATTGTACAGAAAAACTCTTTAAGTTTCTTCTGCACTCAGAGTCTCATGTTCATAGATTTTGCCAGTGGCCAAAGTTGTGTTTTATCTTCACTTGTAGATTATGTTTTATTGTTATTATTATTTTTAATTACGTCTAACTGGAAGTTCAAACAGAACAGTGACAAGTTTTGTTACACATTTTGATATTATAATAATAATGTAATGATTAACGCTCTTACTAAAACCAAAGTAACCGAAACGTGACCACTTACGTGATGAAAATGTATACCTTCTAATTTTATACTTTCTTGTTTTGAGGAGTTCTGTTTCCTGTTTAAGATATCTTTGGTATTGTTTGTTAATGTGGAATCTGAAGGTTTTATCTGTAGTTCAGGAATATCTTCAATACCTTTAACCCAAGAAGAGGATAGAAATTCTTTATAAATTTCGGATTGCACGTGATGAGATGTACTTATAGTTACTCCTTCATGTCGGGCTGTACATCATTCTCTTATTGTTATAAGAGGCTTTCCATACGAATTTGCTGATTGTTATCACACTTTAGATAATAACACTGGTAAACAAAAATCCACTTGTTTTTTGTGACTTGAACAGAGCAAAGTGTTTATTATGTAAAAATTCCCAAAAATGCAGAAAATGTCTACAGATTTCTTCTATCACCTATAGGTTTTTTGCTATGAGGATTTTTGTTTAAAAAGAACAGCGATAGATATATTATTGCAGTATTTTATTTTATTAACTAAAGAGTACCTTAAAATGTTACTGTCGATATTTTGTTTAACAATGTTCAGCAGTAATCGACCAGCAAACTGGCACTCCACTTGCCTTGGTACGGTTTCTCCTTAGTCCAAATGTTTTGGTGGAACCGTTCCCCACTCGTCACTTACGGCCTCTAAATTTTCGGAGAAAAAATCCAGATGGAAGCCCGGAATGTTAGTTTTAAGAGACATGTTGCAACCCATTTTGTTATAGACAATAAGTAGTTCAGTTATAAGATCTTTGTAATTGTCAGCTTTCACAAACGCACTGCAGGCTCGTATTTCAGTTTAATTGAGCATTACCTCAAATGTTATATATTTCATTAGTTCTCTTCTATTCCCTCCTTAATTTTTGCCTCACTGACTCTTGGAAATTTTTGTTTCAGATACAAGAACCCTCTTCAATTTCTATCCACTGAAATCCACAAAATTCTTCATTAAACCCAATTTAATATGCAAAGGTGGTAGTAATACCTTTCTAGGATCAACTAGAGGTTCACTGGTAACGTCTTTTTTATCCCGGAGTGAGTGACTGTCGTACTTGCCACTGCTTCTGTACATAATGACAATCGCTCGCACGGCTGTCCCATTCGCAAAGGAAGCAACAATATTTCGTATATCCTAGTTTCATTCCAAGAATAAGGGCTATTACTTTAGTTCTCCACATATTCGCCCAAGTGTACTCATGATATCGGATGTGCTCTAAAAGAACTCTCATATTCTCATATGATTCCTTCATATGAACCGCATGAGCTAAGGGCACAGGTGGATATTTGTTACCATTATGAAACAATACCGCCTTTAAACTAAGTATAGAGAAATCAATGAATAGACGCCAAACACGTGGATCATGTTTTAGTGCGTTAAACAAAAGTTATACTAGATTCCCTTGTTAAAGAAAGCAATTTGTGAGGTCTTTCTGCCTTTTTCTGTAAAAAGTAATATTTATATCACTTTGGAGAAAGTTCCTACCTTTTAGTCTAATGCTAAAAGTTCGGACTGCGATTCTAAAAGGCTTAGATGTCGAACTAAGTCATTAAGTTGACCCTGAGAAATTAGATGCGGCACTGTTGAACATCCTGATAAATCAAGTAAAGGATCGGTTGTAACTTCCTTTGCGGTTTCTGTACCATCACTTGAAGAGCTAGTGGATTCTCCAAGAATCTGGTGTTTTTGGAATAGAAAGTTGCTCACTGTGTTTGACAGGTTTTAAAGCTGATGGTACATTACAGTACTTAACCGCATGTTTAGACTTCGGTCCAATACCTTTAATATTTATAATAGCAGTCTGTAACATGGTCTTTAGGTTATCTTTCACATGTTACACAAGTTTTACAACAGATATGAGGAGCTCATGCTTTGTTTTGGTCCCCATCTTTAACATCAAAATACAGTTCGTAAGCTTTTATCACAAGCGGATTAAAATTACGTTTTTGCGAGTTAAAAGTTAGTTCTCCGCACACATAACAAAAATTGTTGGCACTATTTACTCACTGCCTAGGCATTGTACCTAAAAATCTTCAACATAGTAATTTTAAAAACGTAAAAGAATGTGAACTCAAAAACCTTTTGTTATCAAAACATAGAACACGTAACCGATCGGACACCGTTAGTCTACTGATAAATTTTGTAAAATAAAATGATCGTAAAATACGCTGTTTACTTCAAACAAGCAGATAGAACCGATATAAACCGGATAAATCCCTAATCGTATGAAAATATGAGATGATGCAATATAATGAAATTTTATATATTGTACAATCTTAAGCCACATGTTACAGTATATCTGTGGGTGACGGAAAAATTATGTTTTCATATTTGACTTCAGGATATCAAACTCCATTAGAAAAACCTAAGAATTTTCATGTCACAAATTATCTGGCTACCAGTGTAATTTGTAAAGCCAATGATTTTGAGAAAACCTTAATCGAAACATTTTCATTTGTCGAAGGTTTGAATTCACATTCTTCATTTTCTAACTATTTTAAAGTTGCTACTTTACATGAATCGCTGATTTCCAAACCCAAGGCATTGGTAATAGTTCTCCGAGTGGTAGAGCATTTATCTAGATCTACTTGGTTTATACATAAGCGAATATTGTTTCAAATCAAACTTGTATATTAAATATTCTGCTTTTATTTCTGAAATAATCATATTACTTTTGTATTTTATTAGAAGTGGATTTAATTTTTATACGTTTGACGGTATATACGATATTAAGGGCATTTCTATGTTTATGACTAGCCAGTCATTGATTATAAATTTCTTTCAATTTATTACCTGATAGCTACCCAGGTAGTATTAACTTGTAGATTGTTTCTAATAAATGTAATTTCTTCATTAAGTTGTGAAGCCTTTAATAGTTTTGGATTTATGCGACCATGATTTATGTCAATTGGGAAATTGATTACGAAGTTTGAATTTCTTCCCATTCGTCCATAACTAATCCTATTCAAAGGGTTAATATTTGAAACATCAAGGTCATGTAGTCAGCATTTTGATTTTTTATTAGTTCGTTATAAAATTTATTAAGTTGTTCATTAATTTTTTCAAAATATTGATAACTTCATCTGTTGGTTCTTTTTTAATATTTATGGTAGAAACAACTCTTATTGTCTGCTTTTTTAAATAATTTTGCTATATCCTTTTGGTTGTCGAAAATATTTCTAATCTTCCATATTCTAAATCATATATGGTAGATTGAATCAACGAACTCAAACGGTGCTCGCCTTTTTCTATTTTGTACTTCCATGAAGAATTTATTATTTACTTTAAGGTTATTATATCTGCTCTTTAAAGCTGCAGTAACCATCATACAGGCATCTTCGTAATGGGTCAATATTTTGAATTGATGTTCAAGTCTGTTGAGGTTTTCTGTTTCAGAAGCTTCAAAAAAAGATTGTTTTTGCTTGCTTAAATCTTTTTAAAAATTATCTAAGAATATGTCCCCAAAGTTATAGATGGGAATTCGAAATATTGTGGAAGCTATAGGAGAAAGAGTGGCCTAGCGTCTAGCAGTTATATGGGGGAAAAAAATATTGACGCGCGATTTCTCGGTTTTTCATTTTTACGATTTTTCTTAAATAACGGGCAGGATAGAAAAAAACCCAAACGTCGTATAGATTTTTTAGGAATTTTCTTAGTTTAACTAGAATTATTAACAATTATGAATTTCGCTTTAATCAATTAATTCTTTCCCCCCCAAAAAATCGTCAAAAAACCGATTTTTTGAAGCTTCTAAACCAGGCTCCCCCCTTTTTAAAGTCTTGTACTTATGCACCCGATCATAATAAGTACCAAATTCATTATACTCTATTAAATTCCATTCTGAATTTATTATGTCATATACTAATCGGTTACAAATATATTGCTGTATTATTTCTCAGCTTAGTCACTGAAGATCTTGGCTTAGCTGTATCATTAATGTATTGTATAATGATTTAGCTTGTGTGTTGTGTTGCTCATCAATTCATTTACTTTACTCGACCGTTATGAGTCGGAAGTTTTTTTGTTATTCTTGAAGTCAATAAACTTGTAACCTGATTTGGGTCATCTGTTATACTGCTGTTTGTTGCTTTCAGTGGGCACAATTTATGAACGGGCCGTTTAAGTATGCCATTTTGTAATTTTAGAGTTACAACTCTTACATTTCCATCAATTCCCGGATGAGTTTTAAAAATTTTAATAATGGCCACTTGGGTGGATGAGTTTCTTCATCTTTAATAATTACTATTTGTCCTTCTGCTAGATTGACCTGTTTGGTTTTCCATTTCATTTGTTTTCGCAACATTACAACATATTCGCTTTCACATTGTTTCCAAAAGTTTCCTTAAATTTTTTGTATTAATTTCCACCTACCTTATGAACATAATTCTTCTTCTTATTAATTGACGTAGACACCGCTTACGCGATTATATCCGAGTTAACAACAGCGCGCCAGTCGTTTCTTCTTTTCGCTACGTGGCGCCAATTGGATATTCCAAGCGAAGCCAGGTCCTTCTCCACTTGGTCCTTCCAACGGAGTGGAGGTCTTCCTCTTCCTCTGCTTCCTCTGGCGGGTATTGCGTCGAATACTTTCAGAGCAGGAGTGTTTCATACATCCGGACAACATGACCTAGCCAGCGTAGCCGCTGTCTTTTAATTCGCTGAACTATGTCAATGTCGTCGTATATCTCGTACAGCTCATCATTGCATCGAATGCGATATTCGCCGTGGCCAATGCGCAAAGGACCATAAATCTTTCGCAGAATTTTTCTCTCGAAAACTCGTAACGTCGACTCATCGGTTTCTGTCATCGCCCAAGCCTCCGCACCATATAGCAGGACGGGAATTATGAGCGACTTATAGAGTTTAGCTTTTGTTCGTCGAGAGAGGACTTTACTTTTCAATTGCCTACTCAGTCCGAAGTAGCACCTGTTGGCAAGAGCAATCCTGCGTTGGATTTCCAGGCTGACGTTGTTGGTGGTTTTTACGCTGGTTCCAAGATAGACGAAATTATCTACAACTTCAAAGTTATGACTGTCAACAGTGACGTGAGAGCCAAGTCGCGAGTGCGATGACTGTTTGTTTGATGACAGGAGATATTTCGTTTTGCCCTCGTTCACTGCCAGACCCATTTTCTGTGCTTCCTTGTCCAGCCTGGAGAAAGCAGAACTAACGGCGCGGGTGTTGAGGCCGAACATAATTGTGCATCATTAATTGCTTCAGAACAATCTTTTATTGGACATCATTTTAAAAACTGAGTCCTGTAACGACGTTGGAGAATTATACAAATTATTTGTGGAAACATTAAAGCAGAGTGACACAAACAAAAATAATGTGTCAATCGAGGCGTTCGCGAAAATTATACCGTGTTTTGATGGGGAATCTACTCCAATTAGACAGTGGATTGCTAATTTCGACGAAAATGCTGAGGCTTATGATTTGACACCCAAGCAAAAGTATGTCAACGCACGTAACAGAATGAAAGGCACGGCAGCATTGTTTTTAGAAACTGTTACAGTATCCAGCTATGAGTCATTGTGTATTGCATTACTGGAGGAATTCGAGAAAACACCAAGCAGCGCGGAGGTACATAAACAGCTAAGGCAACGACGAAAACTTGCATCAGAGAAATTTCATGAGTACGTTCTTCAGATGCGTAAAATAGCAGCGGTAGGTAACGTAGAAGAGGAATCAGTGATTTCGTACATAGCTAATGGTGTCGAAGTGCGAAATGATCTAAAATATCCCTTATATAGCGCACGAAGTTATAAAGAATTAATCAAAGCATATGAATTGATCGAGCCGTTGGTTAAGCCTAACGAAGCAAGTAAACGTCGATATGCAGCAGGTGGTCGTGAGCAAGTTGAAACAGATAAGAGTGGCAGCAACGTACAGCGTAAGAATCAGCATTGTTTTAATTGTGGTTCAACACAACACAAAAGGATCGATTGCAAACAAGACACAAAGTGTTTTAAATGTAATGGCACGGGTCATATGGCTAAACAGTGTCCCGAGTATAGGCGTAACATCAACATTGTATTTAACAAAGGGCGAATGAAGCAGTTGACAGTTAATAACGAAAACTTGTGCTGTTTGGTAGACACTGGTGCAGACGTGTCGTTAATACGTATGGGTGTGTATGAGCAAAGATTTAGCACATGTAAATTGCAGAAAAGTTTCGCTACACTATATGGTTTAGGCAACGTCACCGCAGATGTGGTGGGTGAATTTGTAGCGCAAGTCATAGTCGACGGGTTATGTTTGCAGCACACCTTTTTAGTAATAACAGATAGTAAAATCAATGTAGACGTAATCATAGGGTACGATTTTTTAAAAAAATTTGTTTTAACAATGGACGGCAATGGGTATTACTTTCGTCAGATTGAAGATAACACTTGTACTTGTGCTTGTAATGTTTATTTTGTGAGTAGCAACAATGAAGTAGATGTCAAACCTAAATTTAAGAAGGTTGTCGAACAGTTAATCGAAAACTATAAGCCGAGTTTTATTCAGTTGAACTGTCCAATTAAGTTGAATATTGTTCCAAAAAATAATGATATCGTCTTTCGTGAGTCTCCTACTCGTTTGTCAATAGCGGAAAGAAACTTTGTAAAGGAACAAGTAGATGAATGGTTGCAGAAAGGCATTATACGTGAGTCGTTCTCAGAGGTCGCTAGCAAGGTGGTATTGGCGAAGAAAAAAGATGGTCACTACAGATTATGCGTAGACTTTCGTAAACTAAATACAATGGTGTTAAAAGATAGGTTTCCAGTACCAATTGTTGAAGAAGTACTTGAAACAATGCAAGCCGCAAAATATTTTACCGTCATGGACCTTTCAAATGGTTTCTTCCACGTCGAAGTCGAAGAACGTTGTCGAAAATATACAGCGTTTGTAACGAAAGAAGGACTCTATGAATTTAACAGAGCTCCATTTGGGTTTTGCAACTCTCCCGCCGTTTTTGTACGCTACGTTAACTATATTTTCCAAAAATTAATAAACGAAGGTATAATGGAAATGTATGTAGATGACATCGTAATTTTTGGGTGTACAGAAGAACAATGTTTAAGCAATATGCAACGGGTTTTACAACAATCGCAGCAGTATGGGCTAGAAATTAAGTGGGCAAAGTGCCAATTTCTAAAAAATCGAATTCTTTTTTTTGGACACGAGGTTGAAGACGGGCGTGTCTGGCCTGCGCAAGGTAAAGTTAAAGCAGTCAAAAACTTTCCTATACAAAAAAACGTACGAGACGTACAGGCGTTCCTGGGTTTAACCGGATATTTTCGAAAATTTATACGAGACTACGCTAAACATGCCAGACCATTAACAGAACTGCATAAAAGAGATTCAGTATTTCAGATTGGAGAGACAGAGGTTAGAGCGATCAATTACCTGAAGTCGGCACTCACGTCAGAACCAGTTTTACAAATATACAAGCAGAATGCTAATACGCAGTTACATGTCGATGCATCGAAACATGGCTTTGGTGCAACACTTTTGCAGCATCATGACGGAAAGTGGCATCCTGTTTTCTATTGGAGTAAAAAGACTTTCCCACAAGAGGAAAAATTACACAGCTATTTCCTTGAAGTTAAAGCAGCTTATTTAGCATCCAAGAAGTTTACCTGATGGGCACAGAATTCACCTTGGTGACAGATTGTGCGGCTTTCAAGCAGACAAACGGAAAAAAAGATATGCCACGTGAAGTGGTGCAATGGCTGATGTACCTTCCGGACTTTTCATTTAATATAGAACATCGCGCCGGAAGCAGGATGAAACACGTGGACAGCTTAAGTCGATTTCCCGTGATGACAGTAACGTCAGAGGTTCAAGCTCAGATCTTAAGGGCCTAGACGAAAGATGAACATTTGGCAGCTGTGGCAGAGATCCTAAAAACAAAGCAGTACGGCGATTATAAAATAAAAAAACAAGTTAATCTACAAGCAAGTTGACGGGCAAGATTTATTGGCGGTTCCGAAGAATATGGAGAGCGAAATAATAAAGGAGACGCACAGATTTTAGCATATGGGGTGTAAAAAAACCATACATGCTATACGGCAGAACTATTTTATCCCACATCTCGAAAAGAAAGTTCAGCAGACTATCAAAAACTGTATAGAATGCATAACGCATAATCAGAAGCTGGGTAAAAAAGATGATTTTTTACATTGCATCGACAAAGGTGATATTCCACTATCTACGCTTCATATTGACCATTTGGGTACATTGGATGCGACATCAAAGAGCTACAAATATATTTTTGCTGTCGTGGATGGTTTTTCCAAATATACTTGGATATATCCTACTAAAACTACAGAAACACAAGAAGTTGTAAGACACCTTGAGTCATGGGTGACAATTTTCGGCAGTCCGCAGCGTATAATAAGCGATAAGGGTGCAGCTTATACTTCCAAAATGTTTAAAGAATTTTGTAGCAAATATAAAATCGAGCATGTCGAGATAACAGCGGGCGTACCAAGGGGTAACGGTCAGATTGAGAGAGTCAACCGAGTTATTCTTTCCGTTTTAGCGAAGATGTCAGCAACAGAACCGGACAAGTGGTATAAGTACACGTCACAAGTACAGCGGGCTATTAATTCTCACATTCACGATTCGACAAAATTTACACCATTTGAAATTGTATTCGGTGTGAAGATGCGCAACGAAACAGATAGCGAGTTGCTAAAGATACTGCAAGAAGAGGTACTAGAAGGTTCGCAAGATGAACGCAACAAGATTCGACAAGAGGCCCGAAAGCAAATTTTAAAAGCACAAAACGCATACAAATCAAATTACGATAGTAAGAGAAAAGGCGAACATGGGTATCAGATAGCTGATTTAGTAGCCATTAAGGTCACTCAGTTTATAACAGGCAAAAAACTAGCCTGTAAGTATATTGGTCCATACGAGGTGGTTAAGATCAATGGCAGATATCGTGTTAGAAAGGTTGCTGATTTTCAAGGACCACACCAAACGTCAACTAGTGCAGATCATATGAAACTGTGGCGTTACGTCAAAAATGGTGAAGATGACTTTCATGAGGAGTCATCTGAGACAGATGACGATCAGGATGACCGAATGTAAGGTGGCAACGCTTGTCAATAGAGGACAGCCGGTCAGGAAGAGGTGAGGAAGAGAGAACGCAAAGAACCGACAGCTACACAGTGTGAATTTGGCTTTCAAAGACTGAGGTTCAACTTTTTATAACTTAATTTCTTTTTGTATTCAACATCTATGTATTTAAACGCATTTGTAATAATAAACTTTGGTCCTATTTGACCTTACATGTATATGCTGACTTTTACCTCTTCTAGCAAAAAATCCTTTCAAAGCAGCAAGGAACGCTTCGTTGTTAAATCGCTTACTGCTTCTAAATTACAAGCCATACAAACAAATAGAGCTACGTATCCTTTAAATATTTTAGTCCTCTTCCTTTTGAACATTTCATATGAATTGGTCCTGCATACTATATGTGTAAATGGAATTCATATAGATACTCGGAATTCTAGAAGACTTCCCATAATTTGTTTTGCTTTTTCTTTGCGGTAACGTATGCATCGATTACAATCTGGAATAGTTTTTTTTACGGACTTCATTAATCCAATAATTCATTCTAATTGTTGCTTCCATTAACTAATTTACTCCACGTAATGTTATTTTATGCACATTTTAAATTATTGTGCCTTATTTAATATTAGTGGGAGCTTTTGATTAAATTTAAGATTTGCATTAACCAACCCACCTTCTAAGCTTGCAATGCTACTTTTGTTACTAATTTCATTGGGATTTTCGATAGCGTTCTTTTGCGTTATTGCTTCATTGCTTGCAATAAACTCATATTTATGCTTTGTCAAATTCTCATTAGACCCTAGCCGTTTGTAGGGTCTTTTGTGGTGTAGTGTTCGTAGCTGCTCGTCTCACGGAGATTAATTTTTTTACACTCGCGTAGCCTTACTTTTATGTATATATTTGGGTTTTTTTGGCGTTCGTGCGTGTCTTTTTGTTTTTGTATTTAATTCCTTTTAGCACTCGCGTAGCCTTAATTTTTGGTTTTCAAGCTATTGTTACTACTTCGTGTGCTGGTCCCTGTTCGGGCGCCATTTAAAAAACTTTTATGTTGGTTTTTATAAAAAAATATTTTCTGGACCTATTCTCTTTTATTGAATTCCGTATATGAACTAAAAATTACAATTAATTGTACTTAACACTAATCCTGCATACGTTTCGCGCTGAAACTGTCATTACTTGTTCTGGTTAGAAACTAACCAAAACCCTTTCTTTTGGTAAAGTTAACCAGAACTCAATAAACGGATAGTTAGACCTTGATAAAATCGCCTATAAGGAAGATAGCATATTTACCTATTTAGCTCTGCAGCTCATATTATTTTCTTCAGCAATCTATTAAAAAGTTACACGATACAGAGTCTCCTTGGTATTGCACCCCTCGGAGAGCTCCTCCCGAATTCTGACGGATCTTTAGGTGTTGCTCAATGTCAGTTTACACAGCCGCATTAGTTTTACGGGCATGTCAAATTCAGAATAATTTTGCCAAAGATGTTTTCTTTGCTCACCTGGCGATAAAATCGCCAAGCACAATTTTGACATCTTGGCGGGGACAGTTATTATACGCGTACCTCAGGCGCTCATAAAAGACATCTTTGGATATTGTGTCAGTCTCTTCGGTAGGGGCAACGCAAATTAGCGTTATGTATGATGTGGGTTATGGCTCATCCACCGGAGTAAATGCTAGGACTCAATGACTGAGTTTTTTCCACCACGAATCCCACAATGAATATACACTTCTTTATAAGGCCGCTGAAGTAAATGTCACAAGGACTTACTTGTCTCTGTCTTCGTCCCGTGTATCGCATTTCTTAGACGGTGGTGATATCAGCCTTTTTTTTACGTATTTCATCAAATAGTGTCAAAAAGTACTCGATTATGCGTAAAGTGCAAGCTAGAGTTGAAAAGACTGAAAAATGCACAATTGTGGGAACTTTTCCATCACTGTCGAAAACATATCACAGGGCCTACTCGACTATTTAACACAATTTTAAATTCCATCTGATTCTTTCACTTAATTATTGGTGAATATATCCGGATAAAACTTTGCACAAATAGGGGTTTTAAACTAAGCCATTTCAGATCTAATAATTCTTAATATCGACCATAATTGTTAAAGCACTCAGATACCGGAGTTGCGCACCCCTAGCATTTGTGTTCGAGCTCTTCCAGACTAAGTGCTCCGGCCTCTGGCTGACCTTCTGGCCTTTCGGACGAATAAGAGATTAATCTGAACGATCTTCAATCTACAGGGTCCTCTCCAGAAGCTCGAGTTTCGTACCACTATCAATACCACCGCCGGCCTTTTCGAATAGCTGGTCGAGACTGAAGATATACCCATCGTTTGACGATCCGCCGAAGGGACTATGTCGATTTTCATCTCCGTTCGGGTCTCGCCCGTCACTCCTTAAGTCTGTGTTTCATCCGCTCTGGCATACTTTGGGACGATCCGTAGAATCACGCTCTAGAAGTAATAGTTTACGGCCTACTTGGTATCTCTAAGAGGACTGAGCGACTCCTCTACAGTCGATCCTCAATTTCCTCAGGGGGAAGCTGGGAGCCAAACACGAAATCGAGGACAGTGTGGTAGATCCAGATTAGTCAGTGTGCTAGCGTGTTGTTAAAATTCCTGCCCAGTATTCTTGCCAGCATAACGCTCCAAGATCTTAACTGTCATGCGACGATCCGATCGAATATTTTTTGCCGTTGCAACGTGTTTTTCCTGTACCTTTAGTAATTACCGGGACGTCTAAACACTAGATGTTAGGGTTTGAGAACACATCAAAAAGTTTTGAGCTCTTAAATTCAGAATCTTCACATGAATTTCTGGAATTACCTACATAATTTGTTTCTTAAATTGTTCGTCATTTATTTATATATATCATCTGTTATATTCTTGTTTTTTAGATTTTTGTATAATTACTGAGCGATTACAAAATATATCTAGAAAGGAAAACGTACGTGATACGATTTATTGTAAAACGTCAATAACAATTAAACCATGATTGACCCCAGTTCAAGCGAGGAGGAAGGCGATGACGATCCCATAGTGGTTGCACCAAAAGGTCGCACAGCTGCAACAACATCTTCTACTTCAAATTCCAAACCTAATGTTAATGCCACCACAAATGCTGATGCGAACTTCTCTAGTTCTAAATATAATGGCGATCACTTGCAAACCTCTGCGCATAAATCAATTGGCGGTACAGCTAGCGCGTCTGGCAATGCATCAGAACTTGGCACTGGAGCGGCAAGTGGGAACAGCAAGTTAGAGCATGGTACCCATATGATAACAAGTGGTGATGTATCAGGAAATTTAGAAGTACCAAACAGTGCCATACCCAGGTAAATTATTTGGCAAAATTCTTTAGATGCATATAAAAAATTATGAGTTTTTACACAAGTATCTGTATTAGTTTATTGCCATTTTTATATTCTTGCAACCAGTTACTACAGAGTATTATAATTTTCTTCACCTAACGGTTGTACGTATCGCCTAAACCTAGTCGAGATAGATATAGGGTTATATTCATATATATGTACAAGTATAAATGATCAGGATGACGAGAAAAATTTAAATCCCGTTGACTGTCTTTCTGTCCGTCCGTCCGTGAAAGCTGTAACGTAAGTAAAAATTGAGATATCTCGATGAAACTTGGTACATGTGTCCCTTGTTACAAAAAAAATTCGAGTTCGTAGATGGACGTAGTTGCCACGCCCAAATCGCCATTAACCGAAAACATATAAAGTGTCATAACTAAGCACTTAATTAAGAAATAAAGCTGTAATTTGGTACAGAGGATTGCAGCGGCAAGTGGCATATGTCGGAAAAATGTTTTGAAAAAGTGGGCGTGGCCTCGCCCTCTAACAAGTTTGATGTATATATGTATTAGGGTGTTTTTTTTTTAAGTATTCATTTTTTTCACTCCAGGTAAATCGTGATTTTTTATCTTTAAATTTCTGTAGCTCTGAGGTATTTTATGGCATCGCTTTGACTTAAGACTCATATTCCTCAGAATTGAACATTCTACAAAAGTGCCCATTGCGACAACGTCGAAACTCGCACCACCGAGGTAGTACGGGGCTCTAAACCTGATTTTTCACGAAAATCGCATTTTTTTGTATTTATCTCGTAGATTGCCATAGCTATAGAAAAAATTTAGATGAAAAACTTGTAGGAAATTTTATTTGCTACAAAAAAAGTCCGAGAGCAAAATCGCTATCATTAATATTTCTCGAGATATTCGGCTTTTTAAGTAAGGATTTATGGAATTTTCCTAGATGGTATGTTATAGAAAAATTCCATACAGCCTTACTTGAAAAAGCGAATATCTCGAGAAGTAATAAGGATAGCGATTCTGCCCTTGAACCTTTTTTGTAGCAAATAAAATTTCCTACAATTTTGTAATGCACATTTTTTCTATAGCTCTTGTAATTTACGAGATAAATACAAAAAATGCGATTTCCAAGGAAATTTCATGACGGGAGCGAAAATAATGAATAGTTCAGTCAACGACTAATACTCATCGCGTACGGTTGTCGAACAGCGCATTATAGTTATAACAGCGTGATACAGTGATAGTTACAGTTTCTACAGTTGAATATTTTTATACTCTCGCAACAATGTTGCTAAGGAGAGTATTATAGTTTTGTTCACATAACGGTTGTTTGTAAGTCCTAAAACTAAAAGAGTCAGATATAGGGTTATGTATACCAAAGTGATCAGGGCGACGAGTAGAGTCAAAATCCGGATGTCTGTCTGTCCGTCCGTCCGTCTGTCCGTCCGTCCGTGCAAGCTGTAACTTGAGTAAAAATTGAGATATCATGATGAAACTTGGTACACGTATTCCTTGGCTCCATAAGAAGGTTAAATTCGAAGATGGGCAAAATCCGCCCACTGCCACGCCCACAAAATGGCGGAAACCGAAAACCTATAAAGTGTCATAACTAAGCCAAAAATAAGATATTAAAGTGAAATTTAGCACAAAGAATCGCATTAGGGAGGGGCATATTTGGACGCAATTTTTTTGGAAAAGTGGGCGTGGCCCCGCCCCCTACTAAGTTTTTTGTACATATCTCGGAAACTACTATAGCTATGTCAAATGGAAGAAAAGGGATAAATCGCATAATAACCACGCCCACCTCACATAGAAAGGTTATGTTGAAAATCACTAAAAGTGCGTTAACCGACTAACAAAAAACGTCAGAAACACTAAATTTTACGGAAGAAATTGCAGAAGGAAGCTGCACCCAGGCTTTTTTTTAAATTGAAAATGGGCGTGGCCCCGCCCACTTATGGACCAAAAACCATATCTCAGGAACTACTAGACCGATTTCAATCAAATTCGGTATATAATATTTTCTTACCACCCTGATGACATGTACGAAATATGGGTGAAATCGGTTCATAACCACGCCTTTTTCCAATATAACGCCATTTTGAATTCCATCTGATGCCTTTTCTGTATAATACGAGTATATACATTAGGAACCAATGATGATAGCGAAATAAAACTTAAAAAAAATACGGTATTTGAAAAATATGTAAATGACGTATAATGAAATCTCGATTATCACTTTATCATGCGAGAGTATAAAATGTTCGGTGACACCCGAACTTAGCCCTTCCTTACTTGTTATTATTATTTTTATTTTTTTAATCAAAATGTCCCTTGAGGGACACACGCTTGGAGATAACAGGTTGCCCTGTTATCCAGAAGCCCAAAATCTAAGCGAAAAAAATCTCAAAGCATAACCAAAGATTACTTTCCGGTATTGCCTACTATCAAAAAAGACAATCCCAAATACCTCGTGGTCAGTGCGAATAATTCAAATAAACACCTAACCCAATATTCGTGCTTTGCAGTACACAAGGCATTAAAAAATATTTCATCTGAAAAAATGGAAATTTCAAATTTAAAAGACGGCAGCCTGCTGCTTTTAGTTAAAAACAATCACATCGCAAGAAAGTTTTTGGCTACAACATATTTCATCGGCGTGTGTGATGTAAAAATAGAGTTACACCATTACCTCAACTATTCAAAGGGCACTATTTTCGCACCGTGCCTTAATGATATACCTGAGACAGAAATAATTGAAAATTTGACTGACCAGGGCGTCGTCTCTGTTTATAAATTAATCAAACACATTGACGGAAAGGCTATCCCTAGTGGCGTAGTACTCCTCACATTTGATTTGTACCAATTACCCACAAAATTAGAAGTATCTTGGTACACTACTAAAGTCAAGCCATACAATCCTAACTCCATGAGGTGCAGAAATTGCCAAATGCTTGGCCACACAACAAAACGCTGTAATAAACCGGCTGCATGCGACTCATGTGCACTCCCACCCCACTCTCCCACTCCGTGCTCTCGCTCTCTTTGTACAAATTGTTCAGGTAGCCACGCTGATTCTAATAAGACATGCCCGAAATTTCGACCAAACTCACCATACTCTCCCTCTCAATTCCATTCACATTATCAACCTCTCCCAAATCTCTCTCAAGTTCTCGCTGCTACTCAAGAACAAAACACATCTGATAACGAAATCCTAGAATAACGAAACACTTCATACACGACTATTCACATGAATATATATTCTCACGACCTGATTTCCTCTCACTTACATCAATGGTATTAAAAATCATCCAATGGAACATGAATGGATATTGGAACAATTGCCATGAGCTGCAATTACTTATCAAAGAAAAGAACCCAGATGTGATATGTATTCAGGAAACTCACATTCCAATAACTAGTACCCAAAAAACATATTTTCCCAAACAATACACTGGCAACTTTTTTAATTTATACAACATACAAACTAACAAACAAGGAGTTGGTATACTAGTTAAAAGACATATACCTCATGAAATTTTTAATATTACTTCAACATTGTCATGGTAGACAATCAATCAACTTAACCATCCAATTTGTGTAGCTAATACGTACATTGCAATTATCACATATTTGTAAAAAAAAATGTTTATACCCGGATCTAATTTTCGACAATACTTTAAAAACTCGTGTAAATAACTTAAAAATATTAGGAATATATTTTGACAATAAGTTTATATTTAAGTATCACTGTATGAACCTTAGAAAATCGCTTTCCAGTAGACTAAACATAATTAAGTATTTATCTAGCAAACGGTCATTTATACATACAAATACACTTATAAATATTACAAGAGCCATAATATTCTCTAAAATAGACTATAGCCTACCGATTTACGATTGGTGCTCGAACACAAACATTAAGCCGTTGGAGGCTCCATATCACGCCGCGATTCGTCGTAGCTTAAACGCTTTTCCTACATCACCAACCAAATGTATCTTAGGAGAAAGTGGTTTACCGTCAATAAAGGAAAGAGTTTACGAAAAAATGAGACAACTGCTTCCAAAAATACTCAATTCTCCAAACACTGGCATTCAGAAATGTACATATAACGCTTGCAGCAAAACACAAAAGGAATTTTCAACTCAAATCTACCCTTCGCCGCAGTCTTAAACATTCATATCACATTCATATCCCATCGAAATTTTATACAATCAACACTGTCTCAATAAATACATCTCTACATAATTTCAAAAAATCCACCACCAATAACACAGTTTTTCAACAAAACTTCTTAGAAATAACCCACGTCTATAAGAATAAAAAGTTTAAAGAAATTTTCACAGATGCGTCAAAATTAACTAATTCTGCCACAGCTAACGGGACAACTATTACTGGCGGAATTCTTCCATCATATTCGCCCGTATTTACCGCCGAGGCAATTGGAATATATGTATATGGCATTAAGATATGCTATCTTACAAAAAGGCAAATTCTTTATTTGCTCAGGCAGCTTCTCCTGCTTGAAAGCCATACGCAACATACGAAATAATTCCATATTAATATCTAAAATTAGAGATATTTGCATTAAACATAAAAGAAAAATAGCTCTTCTCTGGGTGCCAGGTCACGTTGGCATTCCTGGGAATGAATATGCTGATTACGCATATGTTTGCAAAAAAAAAGATTCTTCGAATCTGCCCCCACTTTTCTTAACGAGGTGCAAGATCAAAATGACCTCAGTAAAATGTTAAGCAGACACATATTTGAAAAAAAGTTGCAGACTGGAAGAAATTTAAACACAAATACGCAATCCTAAACAAACTACGCGAAAAGGTACGCTACCCCAACAACATCTCAAGACAGCAAGCAACAATTTTTACTCGATTAAGGATCGGACACACGCAAATCACTGACCAACATTTTATTGGCGGCAATCCTATACCATCATGCCCATTCTGCCCCAGCACATTATCCATGGAACACATATTCATTATCTGTGCGGCACTAGAGAGTATTAGGCAAAAACACTTTAATTCTAGTAAATACCAAACATTGTTAAGTACACAATCTTTTGCAAACATTGTTAATACATATATACAATTATATCGGAGGCGATGGCCGCAGTAGTTTGTACTCCTTTCTTACCATTGGGTTTAATATTTTTGCATATTTTTCCTAATAAAGGAATATTAATAATAATGAATACTTAAAAAAAACACTAATATGTATCTCTCAACCCTAGAACACACACCCAGAAAATACCACGTAAACACACACCCGGGATACGTTTGTACGTTTTGATTTTTTTTTGAATGTATATTTTAATATATAACAAGTATTTTGTCTTTTCTTTCATTCGAATATTCCTACTGGTTCCAGCGATATGGGCAAATAAAGTCAGGACATGCAATAGTGGATTTTTGTTTTTGTTGTTGTCCTGATAAATGCAAAACAAAATAATATAATTTATAATAATATACTTGTAGAGTAACAACGAATACATATTTTGGTTTTTATTTCATTGAAATATTCTACCTGGTTCAAAAGATATGTGCAAAAAGGTCGCCCAAGGTATGGGTACGTAGGTAGGAAATACACTGGTATAACTGGTTTTTGTATTTTATATGCAGCTGCAAGGGTCGTTTTCACACGAGGTGTTGTTATAAATGCTGCTTGTTGATATTTTCATTATTGTTTTGGTGCTCAAAAGTGTAAGAAGTGAAAATAAATATAACTGAAACTATAAATAACTGGATACGAAATGACTTCAAGAAGAAACGAATATTTATCAAGTGCAGCATATAGAAGGTAAAAAATGTAAAATAAGCAACAATGTAAACATATACTAATTTTTTTTATTATGCAGGCTAACAGAGGAACAGCGAGAATCATATCATCAACATATACAATCTTTATTTGATGAAATTTGTGACGATGACGCTCCCTATGACTTTGACTCAGAAGATGAAGAAGAAATTCAAATCAATGACATTGAAATTGCTGATGACGATGCTGAAGTTTCGCAAAGTGCCGCAGAAGTATTACCTGATTATGCGGACTATGAGGATGATGAAGAAGACGATGAAGAAGAAAATAATGAATTACCTGCTAGTGCCGAAAAATTGTTGCACGTGATGGTAATGAGTGGATGAAAGAAGCAAATGTAAGTCGTCAGGTACTCAGACAAATTATTATAAGAGAACGTTCTGGGCCAGCTAGATGCACTGAAATGTTGTCAATAGAGCAAACATTCAAATGTTTCATGAACGTTGAAATGGCTGATATAATTATGCGCCACACAAATAAGTTAGCAAAAGAAACTTATAATGCTTACAACAATGCGCATCCAAACACAACTCCTAAGTCATGGACGCCTGTGTCAATAACAGAGCTGTATGCATTTTTTGTCATACTTATTGCGACTGGTGCGAACCATAGCAATAGAGAACATGTTCGAGATTTATGGAGCGTCAAAAACTATCCTTTATATCGCGCCACAATGGGAGTCAACCGTTCCTGTTCGATATTGCGGTTCCTAAGATTTGACGATAAAAACACTCGTGCAACACGCTTACTAACTGATAAAGCAGCACCGATCAGTGAGTTGTGGACGATGATGAACAATAATCTTGCTGCACATTACAAGCCCAGCTCATGCTTGACGATTGATGAACAATTATTTCCTTACCGTGGACGCACACGGTTTACGCAGTACATACCGTCAAAACCTGCTAAATATGGTGTCAAGGTTTGGTGGATTTGCGATGCAACAAATGCATATCCATTGCAAATATATACTGGCCAAGCAGAAACTGGTAGGGAAAGGAACCAAGGCGAAAGAGTGGTGAAGGATTTGTCTGCCAAATACCAAGGAAGTGGCCGAAACATTACAATGGACAATTTGTTTACGACCTTGCCAGTTGCAGAACTGCTTCTCACCTGGAAACTCACGATCGTTGGAACTTTGCGCAAAAACAAGTCATATATTCCTCAAGAAATGAAGCAGAACAAAAACAGGACAATTGGTTCAACGACATTTGGCTTCAAAAATAATGTGACAATATGCTCTTATGTTCCAAAAAAAAATAAAGCAGTAATTTTGCTTTCGACCATGCATAATGATGCTGAAATAGCTGACAGTATAATCGTACCAAAGGTGGTGTTGATCGAATAGACCAAATGTTTGCGGAATATCCAACACAAAGACAAACAAAACGATGGTCACTAGCGATGTTCTTCAACATGTTGGACATTACAGCTCTTGCAGCCTACATTGTCTACGATTTGAATAACCCTATGTTGCCTTGGAGAACAAACAACACACAACAAATCGCTCTACATATTTGCCATGATTTTCCTTAGATATAAGATGCATTTTTATAAGTTTTATAATAAAAGTCAATAATATAATGTGTGAAATGAATATTTTTAGTTTTTCAAATGAAAAAATAATAAAAAAATGTTTTTTTTTGATTATTATGAGAATTTTTACTATTGGGGTACAAACGTATCCCGGGTGTGTGCTTACGTATGTAATGTGTTTGGAGGCTGTAGCTCCTGAACCAATGGTCCGATCTGGTTCAAATTTCGAATTTGAACTGAAAACTAAATAATATTCCTAGATCCGAAGTATAGAGGTTTAGCGGTTCAAAAGTTACAATACTTCAAAGTTGAAAGTAGATACATTTGTACCCGGGTGTGTGTTCTAGGGTTAAACCACTTAAGCTACAATGTCCAAATATAGTGAGTACAAATCTTATAAGAACTTCTACCGACAGTGTGAAAATGGATGAAATCGTAGGATGACTCGGCTCACTCCCCATACAACGGTACTAAAAGCGCGATAAATCAATAACTAAATACGCCAGAGACATTAAATTTATTTTACCATTAAGATGATATGAGAGCGCTTAATGGGAACTCTTTACTCTATATGATTGGCTTTACACCTTAAAGTATTTCCCTGGCTTTGATGTGTGCAAGTTGCAAGAGTATAAAATGTTCGGTTGCACCCGTACTTAGCCTTTCCTTACTTGCTTGTACATATATATACGTATTCGTTCCTGTTACAGTTAAACTCCTCATACTTACCTTAGGTTATAAAAAAACTGCATTTAAAACTGTTATGTTTACATGTTGTTTATATTTAGAAACATTCGATTCGAGATGACAACTTTATTCCATTTTTTGATTTTCTGATTACTCGTGAGTCGTGTCAAGCAGTCATACTATTTTTGTTCAGTACTGTTTGGCATTTCATCATGGGAAGACTTGCACCTGAACAACGAAATTCACGTTCTATAAGGAATCTGTTCCGACCTGCCTTACGCCGCGATGTCTGAATTTCGTATCTCCGCAAAACTAATACGGCTGTGTACACTGGCATTGAGCAATACCAAAAACTGCGTCAGGATCGAGGTTTCAGACAAGGCGACTCCTTATAGTGCGACTTCTTCAATCTACCCTTTGAGAAAATAATTCGAGCTGCCGAACTAAATGGAGAAAGTACCATCTTCTATAAGATTGTACAGCTACTGTCGTACGCCGATGGTATTGTTATCATTGGCGTCAACAACCGCGCCGTTAGTTCTGCTTTCTCTAGAATGGATAAGAAAGCGGAGATAATTAATGAGTCTGGTAGGGAACGGGGGCAAGACAGTCGTCGCACTCGCGACTTGGCTCCCACATCACTGTTGACAGTTACAATTTCGAAGTCGTAGATAATTGCGTCTATTTTGGAAGCAGTATTAATACGAACAACAATGTCAGCCTTTAAATTAAACGCAGAATAACTCTTGCTAACAGATGCTACTTCGGACTGAGTAGGCAATTAAGAAGTAAAGTCCTCTCTCAACGAATTAAAAAAAAAAAACTCTATGTCACTCATTATTTCCGTCCTGCTATATAGTGCAGAGGCTTGGACGATGACTAAATCACATGAGTCGACGTTAGGAGTTTTCGAGAGAAAGGTTCTGCGAAAGACTTATGGTCCTTAGCGCGTTAGCCACGGTGAATATCGCATTCCATGGAACGATGAGTTGTATGAGATATACGACGACATTGACATAGTTTAGCGAATTAAAAGACAGCGGCTACGCTTCCAAATGGACGAAAACACTCCAGCTTTGAAAGTGTTCGACGCAGTACCCGCAGTGGGAAGCAGTGGAAGAGGAAGAGCTCCACTCCGTTGGAAAGGCCAGGTGGAGAAGTACCTGGCTTTGCGTGGAATCTCCAATTGGCGCCGCATTGCGAAAAGAAGAAACGATTAAACGGTTCGCGGTGCCGACAACTGTAGAGAAAAATAATCTTCAAAAAATTGCTAAAGAAAGTTCTTTCGAATGATAATACACATTCCCCATTAAACTCTGTTTCTGTTTTTTGTTTTTTGGGGATTCTGGATTTGTTATACTGGACGATCATTGTAAATCTGAAATTTTGAAACAGTGGTGTCAAATACAAAACTTTTCGCTCTACAAAACAAGGTTCGGTTTACTATTTCCATTAAAAAAAATCCGGTCAAAAGTTATACGCAGCCAAAGTTTTACTTATGTATTCAGCTCTCATAAAAGTGATTCATAGATTTTGTGTAACTCATACGACATGGTGTACTATATAAATTAAGTTTTGGATTCCTTGTACCATAACCATAAATAATTGGATCTTAGTTTTTTCAGGATTAATTACATTTGTCAAAATTTATGTATCTGAAAGATAAAATTAATTCAAATGATAGTTCATTGATTTTCCGTATAATTTGACATGTCTTACAGTGTTTTCGAAATGGTTTGACTTCTATAATTAGGGAAAAAATCAAAATAAAACAAGGATGAGTGGCAA